>NC_088868.1:37174737-37405752 GCF_032884065.1 Artemia franciscana
GCTTGTCTATTTATTTGTTTTTGCATTCGTCTGCTTTTTGAATTTACCAGGAGTTATTGTATCAGGCCAGTCGTCATAAAAGATTGAAATAAATTACATTTTATTGTAAATTAACAGTTCTAGTGCCCTTTTTAAGTGGCAAAATATTGCACAACAGCTAAATACTCCCACCCTCACATCTTCCACTTGCCCTTACCCTAAAGTCATCTGATAAGAATTTTGAAAATGCTAATTTTTCTTCCAAGGCAAAATATCTAAGATCTACGTCTCTTAGGATTCTTTTATCCCCCAGAGTTCCTCGGGAGGAGGTTTGAGAAAAATTATTCCCCCCTAGAAAATTGAGTTTATGAGGTATAAGTAAGACTGCACTACACCCATCAATTCCTTTGTTCCTTTGTTGAACAAAAGGAAAATTCCAAAATTTTTATCAGATGACCATGGGGAAAAATTGACATGGCTGGTTGAAGGGGCTAGGTTCTCCACAATATATTTGGTCACTCAATAAGAGAAATTGAACATTTAATTTACAAATAAATGATTTCTCTTTCGATCGACGATTGGTTTGATATCTTTTGACAAAAAATTCAAAATTTTAGATTTTGTTCATGGAAGCACATTATTGATATTTTGTATCAGAGACCAGAACATAATTTTCAATTTACTGTAAAAAACATAAGCAAAAACACAAATATAATTAGAAGTCTAACATAAGAAATTTAATATTTTTATTTTAATAAACTTATACTAATATCTTTCTCTTAAAGTCTCAATATTATTTATTAAGTAAAGTCATCAGACTGAAAACATTTCAGATCTACTTTGTTTTCAGAAAAGTGCAAATTATTTTTATTTGGTCGTCAAAGGAAGTGTAAAATTTAATTTGCACTTAGAGAATTAAAAACCATGCTTTAGAACCAATAAATGAAAACATTTTATAATAAAAATTTTTATATTTTTTAAAATAATATATGTATATATATACATGTATATGTATATATATATTTATATATATATAAATATTTATATATATATATATATATATATATATATATATATATATATATATATGTATATGTATATATTATATATATATATATATATATATATATATATATATATATATATATATATATATATATATATATATATATATATATTGAAAAAATTAATGTTTCCTCCATTTAAAATTTTTGCTCTAGTCTCCCTCAAGAAACCTCCCCCTTCTGAATAATTTATAAAGTAATTAAAGTAAGTTCAACGGCACTAGATCCGTAAGGTCCACACAGGCAATGTCTACTCCCAGGGGACTGTGGGGGGTTAAGCAATTCTCAAAGAAATGGTTATTGGATATTTTGACTCTTCCTTCTTTGTGAAAATTCTCCCCCCTTCCCCCTGAGAATTCCTTCCGTTTGAATGTTCTTAGGGTAAAGAAAAAGTTCATCCTAGCTCAAATTCCTCTTCTCCTCTTAAAGTTTTCTCTCAACCATTTCATCTTCACAGAAAATTTCCCCTATACAATTCCCTCTAAAAAATTCTCTTTAATTTCAGGAAGGTTTTATTTTATTTCTTATAGTTTCTGATATAATCACAGGAATCTCGTCATCCTTCTTGAATTAGATTATCCCAGTAAAAGTCCGCTCAATAAAAACTCCCCATTTGAAAATTAGTCATACAGTTCAAAATGCAAAATAGTATAATTAGAAAAGTGATAAATAAAACTACTTACCCGGCTGTCCTACCAGCAAAATTCTCTTCCTCCATGACAAAATTCCTCCATGTAAAAATTCTCCATTCTAGGCTCAATACAGAAAAATAATCCACTCCCGTCTCCAAAAAATATATTTACAAAGTAACTAAAGTATGTGTTAAATGATTAAATGTTCTTAGGGTAAACAAAAAGTTCATCCTAGCTCAAATTCCTCTTCTCCTCTTAAAGTTTTCTCTGAACCATTTCAGCTTCACAGAAAATTTTCCCTCTACAATTCCCTCGAAAAAATTTTCTTTAATTTCATATAGGTTTTATTCTATTCCTTATAGTTTCGATATAATCCCAGGAATCTCTTCATCCCTCTTGAGTAAAATTATCCGAGTAAATTTCTGCCCCATAAGAACTCCACATTTGAAAATTAGTCTTACATTTCGAAAAAGCAAATACTATATTTAGAAACGTGATAAATAGTACTACTAACCCGGCTGACCTACCAAGAAAATTCTCTCCCTCCATCAGAAATTTCCTCCATGTATAAATTCTCCAATCTAGGCTCCCTACTGAAAAATAGACTCCTCCCCCTCCCAAAAAAATATATTTATAAAGTAACTAAAGTAAGCGTTACAGCAATAGACCCTTATTATTTATTAAATTAAAAAAGCTAGTTTTTTTTAACTGAAAGTAAGGAGCGATGTTAAAACTTAAAACGAACAGAAATTACTCCATATATGAAATGGGTTGTCCCCTTCGCAATCCCTCGCTCTTTACGCCAAAGTTTTTAATTGTTTTAAAAAGTAGAATTGAGGCAAAGAGTCAAGCCTTAGCGTAAAGAGCGAGGGACTGCAGAGAGGACAACCCATTTCATATACGGAGTAATTTCTGTTCGTTTTAAGTTTTAACATCGCTCCTTACTTTCAGTTAAACAAATTAGCTTTTTTATTTAATTTCTGAGCATTTTTGAATTAATGCATGTTTGATTTTGGCTCTCAGCACATAAATTATTAAATGAAATTTGCAAATTAATTCTTTTTGTGGCTAAATGGCTTTCTCTTAATTTTGATCAGACGATTTTGAGAAATAAGAGGTGGGGAAGGGGGCGTAGTTGCCCTCCAATTTTTCGGTTACTTAAAAAGGCAACTAGAACTTTTAATTTTTAACGAACGATTTTATTTGTAAATAATATACGTGACTTAAGAATTAACTTACGTAACAAACTTTTTTATTCTTATATTTTTATTATGTATATAAGGGGGTTTGTCCCCTTGTTAATATCTCGCTCTTTACTCTAAATCTTAAGTTTTGTCCAAATTCTCTGAGAATGATTCCTGAATCAGAAAGGCCGTAGAATAAAAAGTTGATATTACTTAAAAAAAAACTTTAGCATAAAAAGTGAGGTATTTATCTCCTCCTAAATACCTCGCTCTTTATGCTAAAGTATTTTTAGAACCCCTCATTTGCTTAATAATCTCTGTTCGTTTTAAGTGTTAATGCTACTCCGTACTTTCAATTGAAACAAACTTTTCAAGTTTATTTTTTCATTGTTTTTTTTATAGTAATGCTAGAAAATCCTGCGCTCTTTTCATTGAATTTCTCTTCCCCCATGATGTATTCCTCCAAGAAAAGATCTTCCCACATAGCCCCTCCCCTCAACCCATCCCTTAAAGCAAAACAATCCATTCTAGTGCTGGACGGAGACAAACATATTTTCTCAAGTCGACACCGAAGCGCTTATCCCGGTTTAGCTCTGGTCATCAAGAAATCCCTGGGACCTCAAGTTGAATGGAGACTTTGTGTAATCCTGGGTCCATCATGGTCAAAACAAGGTTTTAAGCACTTGACAATGCTCTTCTATCTTCAAGAGTCGTAATCTTGCAAAGACAATCCCAAGCATATTGCCTCAAACGCATATTAATGGCTAGAAAAATTCCGCTACTACAGTGAGGAAGCTCATAGTAGATAAATTAGCTAAAATAGATTTTTAACCCTGAAATCACCCGCCAAAACAGACTGAGTCCATGAAAATTGTTAATTCAAAAATGTTCAGAAATTAAATAAAAAAGCTAATTTGTTTAACTGAAAGTAAGGAGCGATGTTAAAACTTAAAACGAACAGAAATTACTCCGTATATAAAATGTGTTGTCCTTTCTGCCGTCCCTCGCTCTTTACGCTAAGGCTTGACTCTTTGCCTCAATTCTACTTTTTAAAACAATTGAGCTGCCTCACTGTAGTAGCGGAATATTTCTAGCCATTAAAATACGTTTGAGGCAATATGCTTGGGATTGTCTTTGCAAGATTACGACTCTTGATGATAGAAGAGCATTGTCAAGTGCTTAAAACCATGTTTTGACCAAGATGGACACAGGATTACACAAAGTTTCCATTCAACTTGAGGTCCCAGGGATTTCTTAATGACCAGAGCTAAACCGGGATAAGCGCTTCGGTGTCGACTTGAGAAAATATGTTTGTCTCCGTCCTGCACTAGAATGGATTTTTTTGCTTTGAGGGGTGGGTTGAGGGGAGGGGCTATGTGGGAAGATCTTTTCTTGGAGAATTACATCATGGGGGAAGAGAAATTCAATGAAAAGAGCGCAGGATTTTCTAGTATTACTATAAAAAAAAACAATGAAAAAATAAACTTGAAAAGGTTTTTTCAATTGAAAGTACGGAGTAGCATTATCACTTAAAACGAACAGAGATTATTAAGCAAATGAGGGGTTCTAAAAATACTTTAGCATAAAGAGCGAGGTATTTAGGAGGAGATAAATACCTCACTCTTTATCCTAAAGTTTTTTTAGTAATTTCTATTATTTATTCTACGGCCTTCGGATCATTTCCTGATCATTCTGATTCAGGAATCATTTTTAAAGAATTTGGACAAAACTTAAGATTTAGAGTAAAGAGCGAGGTATTAACAAGGGGACAAACCCCCTTATATATATAATAAAAATATAAGAATAAAAACGTTTGTTACGTAAGTTAATTCTTAAGTCACGTATATTATTTACTAATAAAATCGTTCGTTAAAAATTAAAAGTTCTAGTTGCCTTTTTAAGTAACCGAAAAATTGGAGGGCAACTACGCCCCCTTCCCCACCTCTTATTTCTCAAAATCGTCTGATCAAAACTAAGAGAAAGCCATTTAGCCAAAGAAAAGAATTAATTTGCAAATTGCATTTAATAGTTTATGTGCGGAGAGCCAAAATCAAACATGCATTAATTCAAAAATGTTCAGAAATTAAATAAAAAGCTAATTTGTTTAACTGAAAGTAAGGAGCGATGTTAAAACTTAAAACGAACAGAAATTACTCGGCATATGAAATGGGTTGTCCTCTCTGCACTCCCTCGCTCTTTACGCTAAGGCTTGACTCTTTGCTTCAATTCTACTTTTTAAAACAATTAAAAATTTTGGCGTAAAGAGCAAGGGATTCCGAAGGGGACAACCCATTTCATATATGGAGTAATTTCTGTTTGTTTTAAGTTTTAACATTGCTCCTTACTTTCAGTTATAAAAACTAGCTTTTTTTATTTAATAAATAATAAGGGTCTATTGCTGTAACACTTACTTTAGTTACTTTATAAATATATTTTTTTGGGGAGGGGGAGGAGTCTATTTTTCAGTAGGGAACCTAGAATGGAGAATTTTTACATGGAGGAAATTTCTCATGGAGGGAGAGAATTTTCTTGGTAGGACAGCCGGGTTAGTAGTACTATTTATCACGTTTCTAAATATAGTATTTGCTTTTTCGAAATGTAAGACTAATTTTCAAATGGGGAGTTCTTATGGGGCAGAATTTTACTCGGATAATTTTACTCAATAAGGATGAAGAGATTTTTGGGATTATATCGAAACTATAAGGAAAAGAATAAAACCTATATGAAATTAAAGAAAATTTTTTAGAGGGAATTGTAGAGGGGAAATTTTCTGTGAAGCTGAAATGGTTCAGAGAAAACTTTAAGAGGAGAAGAGGAATTTGAGCTAGGATGAACTTTTTGTTTACCCTAAGAACATTTAATCATGTAACACATACTTTAGTTACTTTGTAAATATATTTTTTGGGGACGGGGAGTGGATTATTTTTCTGTAGGGAGCCTAGAATGGAGAATTTTTACATGGAGGAATTTTTTCATGGAGGAAGAGAATTTTCCTGGTAGGACAGCCGGGTAAGTAGTTTTATTTATCACTTTTCTAAATATACTATTTTGCATTTTGAACTGTATGACTAATTTTCAAATGGGGAGTTTTTATGGAGCGGATTTTTACTGGGATAATCTAATTCAAGAAGGATGACGAGATTCCTGTGATTATATCAGAAACTATAAGAAATAAAATAAAACCTATCTGAAATTAAAGAGAATTTTTTAGAGGGAATTGTATAGGGGAAATTTTCTGTGAAGATGAAATGGTTGAGAGAAAACTTTAAGAGGAGAAGAGGAATTTGAGCTAGGATGAACTTTTTCTTTACCCTAAGAACATTCAAACGGAAGGAATTCTCAGGGGGAAGGGGGGAGAATTTTCACAAAGAAGGAAGAGTCAAAACATTTAATAACAATGTCTTTGAGGATTACTTAACCCCCCACAGTCCCCTGGGAGTAGACATTGCCTGTGTGGACCTTACGGATCTAGTGCCGTCGAACTTACTTTAATTACTTTATAAATTATTCAGAAGGGGGAGGTTTCTTGAGGGAGACTAGACTCAAAAATTTTAAATGGAGGAATTATTAATTTTCTCAATATATATATATATATATATATATATATATAAATATATATATATATATATATATATATATATATATATATATATATATATATATATATATATAAATATATATATACATATATTAGAAGATGGTTCAACTACTAATAAATCGGAGAAAGTGGCTGATATTTTGAATACTTATTTTGCTAAAATAGGAGAGAAAATTGTTTCATCAGTAATGAACCAGTTTAATTCACGTAGTAATAAACATTTTTCTTCATACCTTCCATCTCCTCAAAGTAATTCAATTTTTCTCGGGCCTATTTCTCATTCTGAAATAACAAAAATAGTGTATGATCTAAATCCAGGTAATTCAGCGGGAATTTACGAGTGTAGTTCTATTATTGTTAAAGTATTACTGTCTGCAATAATATTACTATTACAGCTTATAATTAATCTTTCATTTAAAAACGGAGTTTTTCCATCTGATTTTAAAGAAGCGCGGATAGTTCCGCTTCACAAAGGTGACTCTCCTGAAAATCCATCAAATTACCACCCTATTTCTATTCTGTCAGCATTTTCTAAAATACTTGAAAAGGCAATTTATAAGATGTTTTATGACCTTCTTAAATCGTCTAATTTCTTCACAAATTCCCAGTTTGGTTTTCGGTCTGGACACAGCACTGAACATGCTATCGCTGCTCTCATCCAATATATTCATGAATGCTTAGATAGAGGTGAAATTGCAGCAACAATATATTTAGATTTTAAAAAAGCATTCGATGCAATATCCCATTGTATTCTTTTTAGTAAATTGGATAATTGTGGTGTGCGTGAAACGGCGTTGGATCTAGTTAAATCTTATCCTGATAAGAGAAAGCAACGATTAGATGGAGGCAATTTCCTCTCTTCACCCGTACCTCAGTCTTCGAAGGTTGGGGTACCTCAGGGCTCTGTCCTAGGTCCTCTCCTTTTTTTAATTTATATAAATGATTTTCACCGCGCTTTTACATCCCCGTGTCTCAACACACATTTTGCTGATGATACGGCAGTTTCAATTTCTGAAAAGAATGACGAGGAGCTGGAGGCAAAACTGAATGCTGCATTTTCTAATGTTCTTGATTGGTGTTCTTCAAATTTTATTGCTTTGAATGTATCAAAAACTAATTTCATAATTTACGGCAGAAAGTCAAATATCTGCCCTCGTATTACCCGAGTTACTTCTTCAAAGTATCTATTATCAATATCTCGTGTGAAAATGATAAAGTACCTTGGACTTGTGATTGACGAAAGCTTATCTTTTAAAACACACATTCAAAATCTACGATTAAAGGTTTCAAGGTATGTTGGTTTAATGCGAAGGTTGAAGCTTTGTTTGCCCTACTCTGCTTTACGAATATTTATCTACATTTAAAAGCCATATTAAACCAATACAGATTTTACAAAATAAAGCCCTAAGGATCCTTAAACTTTTTATTCCATCTCCTATTGAACTTCCAAATAAGTCTTCTACTGCATCTTTATATACTTATCTAGATATACTTCCAGTCTCTCAACAATTTGCTTTTGGAGCTATTCTTTTCAAAATCAATTATGACATTAAGAAATTACCGCTATATTGCCTCCATCAAAGTTTGTTCTCCCAATCACAAGATTTACATAATTATAACACGCGACAAAAAAAAGATATCTACATTGACAAGTATAATACTGAGAGATCTAAATTCACTCCGTTTGTGTCAATAGCTCGGTGCTGAGATGCTCACAAGACTCTTATTGATAATTTTTCCTCTATCCATTTAATAAAAAGGAAACTTAAATTTCATTTAGTTCAGGATTATTTTTAATTAAGTATCTTTTTAGTAAGGCAAAGTTTTTGTATGGTTCGTTGCTCTGGGTGATTATGGGCCTCAAAGCTATCTTCCAGTATTAATTTATATTTAATAATATGGACATTTTTAATTTCTTCAATAGTATTGAATGATCCTGGGCTAGCTTCTACTTTCATATTATTGTTGTGATATTGTATCTTTGCCGTCATGTTTATCTTTGTATTGTAGTGTGTTATTATTTTATCTTGGTCTAGGCCTAGTTTTTTGAGCTTGTCTCCCCATGGGCCTATGTCATTTATATATACATATATGTGCGATTAATAAATAAATGAACTTGAAGTTGAACTAGAACTATTCCAAAATTTTAGTCAGATAATTTTGAGTCGAAAAGGGCTTTAGGAGAGGGGGAAAAGCTAGTTGCCCTACAAATAATCAAACAGTTCGCGCTAACGAACTGTAGTAAGCAGTGGTCCAACTTAATAGTAGCCGAAACTCTAAAAAACAAAATTTGAAACCAATATTTACATCAAAGGAACTGTATTTTTATGCTTATTTTAAATACATAAATTTAAGACAATCAAGTTTAGTCTTGCCCATCAAAAGTTACGAGCCTGAGAAAATTTGCCTTATTTTTCAAAAATATGAAGAAACTACCCCTAAAAGTCACTGAATCTTAACGAAAATCACACCTTCAGTTTCAGCAAATCAGAAAACCTTACTCTAGAAGTTTCAAGCTCCTATCTGTAAAATTGTGGAATTTTGATTTTTTTTTGCCTGAAGACAGATCATGGATGCATGTTTATTTGTTTTTTTGTTTTTGTTTTTTTTTTGCCAAGGAGTGATCGTATCGACCCAGTGATCATACAATGTCGTGATAGGGCTCATTCTAATAGAAATTAAAAGTTCTAGTGCCCTTTTTAAGTGAAAAGGAAATTGGAGGGCATCTAAGCCTCTTCCCACTCTCATTTTTTCCCAAAGTCACCGGATCAATAGCCGTTTTGTTCAACATAGTCAAAAAGTCCATTAATTATGTCTTTCAAGACGACTTAATCCCCCACAGTTCTCAGGGGAGGGGTTACAAGTTAAAACTTTGACCATTGTTTACATATATTAAGGGTTATTGGGAAGTGTGCACACGTACTCAGAGGGCCATTTTGGTGTTGAAGGGGGGGGGGAGGTTGTAGTTTGGGAGAGGGCAGTTACCTGGGAGGATCCTTCCATGAAAGAATTTATTATGAGGGAAAAGAATTTCTAGCATTATAAAAAAAAGAGAAAAAAAATATTTCAGCTGGAAGTAAGGAACCGCATCAAAACCTAAAAAAAAACAGAAATTATTACGTATATAGGGTTTTCGTCTTCTCCACAATACCTCGCTCTTTAAGCTAAAGCTTTTTATTGTTTTAGAAAAGTAGAGTTGTGAGAAAGAATCAAACTTTAGCGTAAAGAGCGAGGCGTTGAGGAAGGGACAACCCCATTCATATGCGGAATAATTTCTGTTCGTTTTAAGCTTTGAAGTCACTCCTTACATGCAATTAAAACAACTCATTTTTTTTTATTTGAATTAAGAATGAGCAAAAATACACTCAAATAATCTTTCAGGCGTAAAACTACCACAAGTCATCATAATAAACAAATAATACATAAAACAAACAGATATTACAATAAATAATCGAGTTAAATTCAAAACCAGCAGAAACTAACAAGGTTAGGTTCTCCAACCTTCATGCCTTCTTTACAATAGTCATAACTTGTACTTACCCCAATTTTTTCTCAAGACCAGTATATAATTTGTACTTTAGTGCATAAAAAAAAAAACATTTTGTTTTTGCTTTTTATGCTTTTGATTTTTCATGCTTTTGTTCCAGAATCTCCCCAAAAAACATTCCGCCAAAGAAATGGGAAAAATTACATGGGAGATAACTTTGCAGGCCCCCTGTATCACTTTCCCGAAGATAGCACACCAAATCAGCCAACTTTAAGCACGAAGACCCAAAACAAGCCTCCCATTCCCTAGAGATACATCTTCATAAAATTGAATAGTGATCTAATATAAGGATGATCAGCTTTGATGCTTTGTAAACAAATGAGCTTTTTATTACCCGATGAAAGGTGCCACGTGAACACCCAAGTTTAATTTTCAAAAATAAAATATGAGCCTACGAGAACCAACGAAAAACCAGACTTTCAAAAGTCTGTTCTAAATTCTTCTGAAGTAGTCACAAAAAGAATATCCTGGAAAAACGTCCCCATGAAAATAGTTCTAGATAAAAGTGCAACGCCTGATGCAGCTCTTTCGTAACTACTCATTTCTTGGCATTCCTCCTTTAGATAATTGGATCGATCTCTTTACCTTAGGGTCTGCCATGATGGTTGGATAAAGGGGGAAAATGTGAGAGAGCACGTTTGAGGGAGGAGAATTCATGTAGTTTTAGAAAAATTCATCGACGCTACAACAAACCTTTCATTTAGAGGGTAGAGTGAGTCATGTGTAGAGAAACATCTCACCCTGTTTGCCCTATTCTGATCTTCTGGAGTTGTACTAAGAGTATTTTAGGGAATTCAGCATATAGAGGATATTCTTATTCAGCTAAGGGTGTGATACAGGACTTCTAAAGTGGGATAATTGGGATGGATGGAAGATAAATTTTTTTAAAGAAAAGTCCCTCTGAGTATGTTTGGGCAAAAGTAATTTCTGCTCACTTTTTTTAATCTTTGTAGATTTTACGATATTACTTTGAAAAAGTAAAAAAATACCCGAATAATAGATCAAAAGATGGAATGTTAATACTTTGTATAGGAAGTTACATTCCTTTAAGTCATGTTTTAGAACCTTTAAAGTGAAAACTAATATTGAAAACATATTATTTATATAAACTGGTTTCTAAATAATACAACTAATTGGTAAAAACTCAAGATATCACTTTAATATTCAACAAGAGCTAAGAGCTCATATGGCAATTGTTACGAGGCTGGAAGAGCCAAGACCCAATAGTTCATATGGTATGAGCTTTAGCAAAATTCTAAGAATCAATAGATTGATTTAAAACGAAAATCAAAGGCTTAATGTCGGTTGGGATTTAAAGTAAGAGCTCTGAGTTACGAGGTCCTTCTAAATATCAAAATTCATCAAGATCCGATGACCCACTCGTAAGTTATAACTAATTTTTTTTAATTTTTCCTCTCCCTTCAGCCCCCCAGATAGTCGAATCGGGGAAAACGACATTATCAAGTCAATTTATGCAGCTCCCTGACACGCCTACCAATTCTCATCGTCCTAGAACGTCCAGAAGCGCCAAACTCGCCAAAGCACTGAACCCCACATCTTAGCTCCCCCAAAAAGAGTAGATCCAGTACAGTTACGTCAATCACGTATCTACGACATTTTCTTATTCTACCCACCAAGTTTCATCCCGATTTCTCCACTCTAAGTGTTTTCCAAGATTTCCGGTTTCCCCCTCCAACTCCCCCGATGACCAAAGATCTGGTAGAGATTTGAAATAAGAACTCTGAGACATTAATTCCTTCTAAATATCAAATTTCATTAAGATCCGGTCACCCGTTCTTAAGTTAAAATTACCTCAATTTTTATAATTTTTCCAAATTAACACCCCCCAGCTCCCCCAAAGAGACTGGATCTGTTCCAATTATGTCAAATACGTATCTATAACTTGTGCTTATCCTTCCCATCAAGTTTCATCCCGATCTTTCCACTCCAAGCGTTGTCCAAGATATCAAGTTTCCAAGAGTCCTGTTTTCCCCTTCCAACTCCCTATGTCCTCAAATCCGATTTGAGTTGAAAATGGAGATCTATAAGATCCTTCTAAATATCAAATTTCATTAAGATCCGATCACCCATTCGAAAGATAAATATACCTCAATTTTCACGTTTTCCAAGAATTCCGGTTTCCCCCTCCAAATCCCCCAATGTCACCAGATCTAGTCAGAGTTTAAAATGAGAGCTTTAATTCACAATATCATTCTAAATATTACATTTCATTAAGATCTGATCACCTGTTCGTAAGTTACAAATACCTCATTTTTTCTAATTTTTTTAGAATTAATCCCCCCAACTCCTCCAAATATTGCGGATCCTTTCCAGTTATATCAATCATGTATCTAGGAATTCTGCTTATTATTCTCCCCAAGTTTCATCCTGATCCCTCCACTCTAAGAGTTTTCCAAGATTTTCGGTCCCCCTCCCCAACAGCTCCAATGTCATTGGATCCAGTCAAGTTTTAAAATAAGAGCTTCGAGACACAATATCCTTCTAAACATCAAATTTCATTAAGAGCCGATCCCCGTTCGTAAGTTAAAAACACGTCATTTTTTTCTAATTTCATTGATTTAACCGTCCTTCCATCCCCCCCCAGATAATTGCATTAGGAAAACGACAATTTTCATTTAAGCTGGTCTGGTTCCTGATACGCCTGCCAAATTTCATTGTCCTAGCTTACCTGGAAGTGCCTAAACTAGCAAAACTGGGACAGACAGACAGACAGACCGACCGACAGAATTTACGGTCGTTGTTTGTCACTTAGTAGTTACCAAGTGCCATAAAATATAGATTATATAAAACTGGCTTCTAAGCTGTAGAACAACTAGTTAAAAACTCTATATATCACTTTTATATCCACGTGCGACCAAAATTTTTTTTTTTTAGGACAAAAAAGGTATTGAAAGACGCAAAGACAGGGTCATTTAGAAATAACGAAAAAGATAGAGATAGCAAAGAGACGAAAAATAGGCAAAGAGAAAAGAGGCAGAGAGTAGAGAAGAGGGTCTAAAAGAGAGAAAAAGGGATTAGCACTTTTAAAAAAAGTGGTGATCTTAATATTGTTGTTTTCAGGCTATAGAGTAAAACCACTTCTTGTAAAGTATTAAATAAAAAACCAGTTTTTTTAAATGGAAGTAAGGAGCGACATTAAAACTTAAAACGAACAGAAATTACTCCGTATATGAAAGGGGCTTTTCCTCCTCAACACCCCGCTCCTTATGCTAAAGTTTTTTATTGTTTTAAAAAGTAGAGTTGCGAGAAAGAATCAAACTTTAGTGCAAGGAGCGGGGTGTCGAGGAGGAAAACCCCTTTCATATACGGAGTAATTTCTGTTCGTTTTAAGTTTTAATGTCGCTCCTTACTTTCATTTAAAAAAACTGGTTTTTTGTTATTTAATTTCTGAAAGTTTTTGAATTAATGCTTGTCTGATTTTGGCTCTCCGTACATAAATTACTAAAATAAAATTTGCATACTAATTCTTTTTTTGGCTAAATGGCTTTCTCTTAGTTTTGATCAGACGATTTTGAGAAATAAGGGGTGGGGAAAGAGGTCTAGTTGCCCTCCAATTTTTCGGTTACTCAAAAAGGCAACTAGATCTTTTAATTTTTAACGAACGTTTTTATTAGTAAAAAAAAAACGTAACTTAAGAATTAACTTAAGTAACAAACGTACATAACTTACGTAACTTACGTTACGTTTTATCCCAATTCTTTCAGAATGACCCCTGAATCAGAAAGGCCATAGAATAAATAGTTGAAATTATTTAGAAAATTTTTAGCATAAAGAGCGAAGTATTTATCTCCTCCTAAATACCTCGCTCTTTATGCTAAAGTATGTTTAGAACCCTTCATATGTGTAATAATCTCTGTTCGTTTTAAGTTTTAATGCTTCTCCTTACTTTCAATTGAAAAACTTTTTCATGTTTATATTTTCATTGTTTTTTTTTTATAGTAATGCTAGAAAGTCCTGCACCCTTTTCATTGAATTTCTCTTCCCCCATGAAATACTCCTCCGAGGAAAGATCCTCCCATATAGCCCCTTCCCCTGAACCCCACACCCAAACCAAAAAAATCCCCCGGATAACGTCGGTACACTTCCCAGTAACCATTACTGTATGTGAACATTGGTCAAAGTTTGTAACTTGCAGCCCCTTCCCCAGGGACTGTGGGGGGTAATTCATCCCCAAAGACATAGTTATTATGGTTTTCGACTATGCGGAACAAAATGGCTATCTCAATTTTGATCCGTTGACTTTGGGAAAATATTGAGCGTGGGAGGCGGCCTAGGTACCCTCCAATTTTTTTAGTCACTTAAAAAGGGCACTAGAACTTTTCATTTCCATTAGAATGAGCCCTCTTGCCACACTGTAGGACCACTTGGTCGATACGATGACCCCTGGGAAAAAAAACAAAAAAAAAAACAAATAAACACGCACCCGTGATTAGTCTTCTGGCAAAAAATACGAAATTCCACATTTTTGTAGATTGAACCTTGGAATTTTTTCTATAGGGTTCTTTGATACGCTATTCTATGACTTTTAGGGAGTGTTACCCCCTATTTTCAGAAATAAGGCAAATTTTCTCAGGCTCGTAACTTTTGATGACAAAGACTAAATTTGATGAAATTTATATATTTAAAATCAGCATAAAAATCCAATTCTTTTGATATATCTTTTAGTATCAAAATTCCGTTTTTTAGAGTTTCGTTTACTATTGAGCCGGATCGCTCCTTACCACAGTTCGTTACCACAAACTGTTTGATAAAGTAAAAAAAATAAATAAAAATAAAATCAGGCCAAAAATATGCAGCACTGAGTGTTAGGAGCAAAATTTGAAATGAAAAAAAAATTATGTCTCTGAATTAGAATTCCCCTTCACACACCCTCAATCTGTAAGCTAATATTTTTAAGTCCTTCAAATAAGCTTCTCCTTACAAATACATAGCTCATGTTTTTTAGGATTGTTTTTTTCTTATAGTTTTTGACCAAAATGTCAGACTTTGGCATTTACAGCTAAAAAAGGTGAAGTGGCAGCTTAGCACCCCCCTCCTTCCTACATAAAATTGTTTCTGTTCGTCTTAAGTTTCAATGTTGCTTTTAACTTTCAGTAGAATTTTCCACAGACCATTCTGTCCTCGCTAATATCTCTTCTTGGCAATTACCTCTGGAAAATACTCTTTGCTTCTATATTTTTTTTTAAATTTTATTTCTGATTATTTCTCGAATACTCCTAAAAATCTTTTTTAATTTTTGAAGACATTTCTCCAAGTAGTTCCCCCCCCCCCCCCGCTTTAGAAATTCTATTCTTGAAAATCAGTAATATATTTCCAAATAACAAACATTTTGTTTCTGTTTTTTTTTGTCCAGGAGTGATCGTATCGACCCAGTGATCGTACAATGTCGTGATAAGGCTCATTCTAATAGAAATTAAAAGTTCTAGTGCCCTTTTTAAGTGAAAAGGAAATTGGAGGGCATTTAAGCCTCTTCTGACTCTCATTTTTTCCCAAAGTCAACGGATCAATAGCCGTATTGTTCAACATATTCAAAAAGTCCATTAATTATGTCTTTCAAGACGACTTAATCCCCCAGAGTTCTCAGGGGATGGGTTACAAGTTGAAGACTTTACCATTGTTTACATATAGTAATGGTTATTGGGAAGTGTGCACACGTACTCTGAGGGCTATTTTGGTGTTGAAGGGGAGGGGAGGTTGTAGTTTTGGAGAGGGAAGTTACCTGGGAGGATCCTTCCATGAAAGAATTTATTTGAGGAAAAAGAATTTCAAGCAGTATTAAAAAAAAGAGAAAAAAATATTTCAGCTGGAAGTAAGGAACCGCATCAAAACCTAAGAAAAACAGAAATTATTAAGTATTTAAGGTTTTCGGCTTCTCCACAATACCTTGCTCTTTAAGCTATAGCTTTTTATTGTTTTAGAAAAGTAGATATATATATATATATATATATATATATATATATATATATATATATATATATATATATATATATATATATATATATATATATATATATATATATATATATATATATATATATATATATATATATATATATATATATATATATATATATATGTATATATATATATATATATATATATATATATATATATATATATATATATATATATATATATATATATATATATATATATATATATATATATATATATATATATATATATATATATATATATATATATATATATATATATATATATATATATGTATGTATATATATATATATATATATATATATATATATATATATATATATATATATATATATATATATATATATATATATATATGTAAATATATATATATATATATATATATATATATATATATATATATATATATATATATATATATATATATATATATATATATATATATATATAAATGTAAATATATATATATATATATATATATATATATATATATATATATATATATATATATATATATATATATATATATATATATATATATATATATATACACACTCTCACACACAATACACACACTCACAAACACAAACAAGCACAAACACAGAAGCCCACAAACACACACACACACAGAAAAACACAAACACATAAATAGACGCAAACACAAACACATACACACGCATACACTCACGCACAAACACACACAAGGATACACACTCGCAAACAGTCACAAACAAAAAACACACACACAAACACACAGCGAGACGTAAACACACTTGCACACATACACACAAACACACACGCGCGCAAACTAGCAAACTTACAACCAAACGAAGACAGACACACACACTGTGTTACACAAAGAAAAACTCACACTTAGACTAGGCACAAAAAGAGAGAGTTAGAAACACAAGCACGAGGGGAGAATCAAAACACAAAGAGCGAAAACACACAAAAATACGCATATAATCACGTAACCATTCAATTTCGGACACTCACACTTAGACTAGGCACAGAAAATGAGATAGAGAGACAAACACACACAGACAGAAAACACACACACACATCGAAACGAAGTCAGAAATACTAACACACACATACATACAAATATAGTCAGACACACTGGCACAGAGAGAGAGACACACATCACACAGAGGGAATACACGAAGAAACATACCAAGTTAGAAAAACGGGTGGAAACAAAGTCAAACACACAGTCATGGAGAGAGAAAAAAAGACACAGACAGAAAAACACAATCAAACATGCACTCACAACCAAACAAAGTAAAAACACAGGAGCACACACAGTCAGAAACAAAAGGAAGGAGAAAGCAAAATCTTACAGAGGAAAAAACCACCAAACTCAGCCTAAGGACATGCAGTGACATGCTGGCAAGCACACACATAGTCAGACATAGAGACATGGAGAGAAAGACAAAACACACAGGTGGAAAAACATAAACTTAAAACCAAACAAAATCTGATACAGAGGCACAGACACATAGTCAGACATAGAGGCATAGGGAAAAAGAAAAAGTCAAACAGAGGAAAAAACACACGTAGAAACAACAAAATCAATCACACAAAGTAAGACACACAGGAAAACACACAACCAGACACACGGTCTAGGAGAGAGGGACAGAAACACATAAAGGGGAAATAAAAAAGATACTCAAACACACAAAAAAGCAAACACACAAATTTACAAAGTCATAAACACAGGCACTCACACACAAAGACACATTCAGACACACCGAAAAGAAGAAAGAGACAAAAATAAAAAAGAAGAATAGCACACGCACACATAAGATCACGACCAATTTTGCGGGAGTGTTTTTTCAGTCGATGGTTAATTGTAATATTAATAAATAAAATAGGATACCCATGTCCAAGGAGTATGTCACAGGTAAAGTTTAGTTCTGCTGTCACTCAGGAATCAGAACAAATATTTAGGGCACGATTGAAAAGATTGATTACGACAGCTCTTTTAACTTGTGTTTTTTTTATTTAAAATATAAATAGTTATTGTTTTATGTTGGTTTCCTGTAAATATTAAAATTGATTTTATCTAAGCTAAGAATATTTAGCGCATATAGAAATGAGATTTTATCTGCCATTTCCATTTCTAAAGTAAACTGTAATTTTTTATCATATGTATTAAGGAGATAAAAAAAAGTAAGTTCATTTTCCCCATTATTCCATAGTGAAATTATGTCATCCATGTAGCGTCCCCAACAGATCTGTTTCAAGAAATATGAATTTAACACCCGATTTTCAATATGTTCTGCATAAATATTCGCTATTATCCTAGAGATGGGCCCACCCATGGTTAAGCCATTTATTTGCCGGTAAAAAGAATTACGAAATTGGAAATACATTGAATATTTGTTACAGAGTTTAACCAAGGTCATCAAGATCTCGCAATCTATTCCTGCTGCTGAAACTTCAGTTAAATGATAACTTTTGTTTTTTATTTTATAATAATTGCTCAGATACTGCGACATTAATATTTGTATACATAGAAACAATGTAAAAACTACTGATAATTGTATTTTCTGAGATATTAATGTTTTTAAGTTTTTCAACTAAAGCTACAAAATCAAATAGTTATGATTTTTGAGAATAAAGCAAAAATTTGAAGGTTGTACATAACTATTTTCCGATATTGGAGGCGGTGGCTTTCGTATAAGATACAATGGGCCTTAAAGGAATGTCTTACTTTTATAATTTTGATAAATCATAAATTTTGGGACAAAGCTGCCCCCGGGTAAAAATCCATTATATAATTGTCGAGTAATTTTATCATTTTGTTTTAGATTTTCTAATTCATTTACAATTTTTGCTGAAAACTGATCAGTATGATCATGGGTTATAGTTTTAGTTTTCTAACCACTTGGACTGATCACACTGAACAGTATGATCGTTGGTTATAGTTGTAGTTTTGTATATTGTAGTTGTTAGTTTGTCATTTAGATGATGAATAAATTTTGGCAGGAATAAATGCAGTTAAATTTTGGCAGGAGAGAGGAAATTAAATCTGCCATAGGATCTTGTTTTGGAAGAAGAGTTAATTTTGGATCTTTTCCGAGAGTTTGAATTTCTAATGGTTCAAGCATTCTAGAGGATAGATTAATAACAGCCGGTCAAGGAGTGAAACCTGAAGCATAAGCAGGACAACTCATCGAATATTCATATCGCAGATTTTTTCGTTTTTTTTTTTAAGTTGATTCCCTGCTAAGCGAAAATCATGATTAAACGAAGTTTTTTCGAATCTAGTTACCTGGTCAAAATCAAAAGAGGAAAAATTTTAAATAAGAATTTTTCAGAAGATTTTTTTTAGAGGAAATAGTGTAGCTTTTCATTTTTTGTCTTTAATAATGTGTATTATTGTTTTTAATTATAATGTATGAGCAAATAGCTGTTCTTTCTGGGTATTTAAGTGTAATTTGAATCTTAAGGACTTGGGAATAAGATTTAAAATTTGCAAGGCTCCATGAATTTTTGTTGCTTAATAATATTAGTGTGTTTTTTGCCTAAACTAATAAAGTAAAATATGTCATGGTCCAACAACTCCCCTTAAGCAAGACTTAAATAGCAAATAACACCGAACTGCCTTTCCATCACAAACATCAAAAAAGAGAGGATAAATAGTGAATTTTTTTCCAAGACCATGGAAGTCTAATTTAAATGAATATTTCGGCCCTAGATCCTAGGGCTTTCCTCAGCAAAGCCTAAATATACAGAAGAAGAAAAACGTGGAACAACATACAACCAATAGAACTAAAATAAAAAACATTTAAAAGGTCCCAGCATCCTTACTTCAGAGAAGTTGAAATAGGATTGATAAGAAAAGTAAGATGAAACGAGGCGATTCATTGAAAGGAAGAAATTGTTTAAACTATGGGGACTGTGGGAATTAAGTCGTGCTAAAGACATAGTTATTAAATTTTTCTACTATTGCTATCTAAAATTTTTAATGGCTATCTCAAAATTTTAATTTGTTGAGGTGGGGGAACGAGCATGGAAGGGGGCCTAGTTGCCCTCCAATTAATTTCGTCATTTAAAACGGCACTAAAACGTGATTTTTGTTCGAACGAGACCTCTTTTGACATTCTAGGATCAATGGGTCGATCCTATGACCCCTGGAAAAAAAAACAAAAAAACAAATAAACACACATTTGCAATCTTTGTTCTGGTAAAAAATATGAAATTCCATGTTTTTTCAATTAGGAGCTTGAAGCCTCTATGGTAAGGTTCTCTTATACGTTAAATCTGATGGTTTTATGTTCATTAAGACTCTATAACTTTTAGGTGCTGTTACTCATTTTTTTCGAAAATAAGGAAAATTTTCTCAGAATCGCAATATTTCATGGGTAGGACTAAACTTGATGAAACTTATATATTTAAAATAGGCAAAAAAATCCAATTCTTTTGTAGTATCAATTTGTATCAAAATTCCGCTGTTTACACTTTCGAGTATTATGTAACGGGTCGCTCCTTACTTTCAGTTTTTCACTGCTGTTTGATCACTTGTACGATTCTCACCAGGTCCTAAAATATCAGCATAATATAAACATCTAAGGAAACATTGAGAGGAAAGTTGAACTAAATAAAAACATACATTTTGCTGCTACTACTACTTATGCCACTAATACTACTATCACTATTAGCACTACTACTACTACTACTACTACCGCTATTATTACTACTACTATTACGACTAATAAAACGCTGATATTGCTTTTTCTTCTCCTATTACCACCACAACTACTGTGATACTAGTACTATTAAGGCTAAGTCTGCGAAGGAAAGCTCGAGAGAATTTGAGGGCGAATTTGAACTACTTCAACAGAAACTTTGTGCATTCAGATTCTCAAAAGGTGAATCTCAAGAATTTATTTGGTTATTATGTTTGGACTTTCACAGAGACTTTCACACTTCTACAGAGTATGGTTAAAGGGGAAGATCAATTAACCAAAAGGTAATATGTGCATGTTACTACTAATACTACTACCACTGCAATATTCACTAGTTCTACTAGTGCTATTAGTATTACTCCAACTACTTCTTCTATTGCAGCTACTTGTAAGACTTTGAACATTGAGAGGGAAATTTCAGGAAGTATTTGAATATATAGAGTATGGTTAAAGGGGAAGATCAATTAACCAAAAGGTAATATGTGCATGTTACTACTAATAATACTACCACTGCAATAATCACTAGTTCTACTAGTTTTATTAGTATAACTCCAACTACTTCTTCTATTGCAGCTACTTGTAAGGCCTTGAGAATTGAGAAGGATATTTCAGGAAGTATCTGAATATGCAGATTATCAGTCGAACGTATAGATAATGACATAAAAATATCTAATTTTATTAGGTTGAAACTTCCAGGGCTTAATGAGAGGGATTTTCAACTGTTAAAAAGGCAATATTATAGTACTACTACTAGTAGTAGCACTATTGCTACTACTATTAATACAACTACTAGAACTACTAATACTAATAATCCTATTGTGACTAGTATTACAAATATTCCTAAGGATACGGTATTAAAATTTTTAGGGAATTCTTAGGAGGGAAGCTGTTCTGAATCACCACACGCCGGTTGTCAAAGGGGTATATCAGGTTAGGTATGGTGTTGGGGATGTTTAATTAACCAAAAGACAATATTTACATCCTAATGATATTATTTTTACTCTCATTACTACTACTACTACTGCTAGTGCTATTTCTACTATTATTACTGCTCTACTAATACTACTGCTCTTAAAACCAAGACTAGTTCTATTAATTCTACTGATACTACTACTACTTCTGCTAATATAACTAAACTTGATACTACTGCTGCCACTAAAGTTAAAGGTAACTTTAGTTAACTTTAACTAAAGTTAAAGGGCCCCTTAGATTTTTATATGAAGAAAGGGGCCCATGCATGTAAGTCCCTTTGAAATGTCATTTTGCTAATTTGATTTACGGAGGCGAATTTTTACTGTATAATTAACGATGTTGGTCGCAAAAAAAGCATTTCGACGAGCGTATGGATGAATTAAAGCAAATGGTCGAAAATCTTCGTAAAAAGAATTTAGCCCTGAAGCAAGAGAATTCTGATTTGAAAAATGCAATTATAGCGGTTAAAGAACAGTGTTTGAGTACGGAATTGTACGTAAGACGGAAAAATCTGCTGATCCACGGAATTCCTAATAATAATAGTGAGAATATTGAAGAGACAGTCCACGACTTTTTATCAGGAATGCCAGTACAAAACTCGAAGGATATAAAATTCATGGCAATGTACATAATTAGAAACCTGACCGAGCGCCTTTCCCGCTCAAACTCTCGCCTCGTTTCGGACCCTATTTTTGTCTCTCTTCTGAATCTTGGGCATAAAAATAGTATCATGGCTTGTTTTGGTAGCCTAAAAGGCACAGGAAAAATCATGAGTAATGACCTACCATCTGAACTGGCAAAGCGCCAGAAAGAACTTTTGAGTACGGCTTACAAGCTTCGAAATTCCAAAGTAACCACTGAGAAAGTATCTTAAACTAAAGTCATGCAACAGGGCACTAAAACATGGCTAGAAACAAAAAAACTCTTAGCTCAAAATGGGTCAAGTTCAGTGATGCATTCCATGACCCCCTCGCCTTTGTTTTATCCGCAGTTATTAGTGATGGTGCTTCTGACGGGTTACATAAACTATCGAGTATTTTCGCCTCGGTAAAGAGAGGGGATGAAATTTTGCTGCTCTTTTTTTGCAACGTCCAAATCTGTGTGTGTTTTTTTTTTAGTTACTTTCTTGTTTTTCCTTTTCTCTATTTACTATATTATTTACTCCTTTCTTGCTTTCTTTTGCAATGTGTGTTTCTATGATTTTTTTGTTTTTTTTTTCTTATATTCCTCTCTTTCCATGCTATTTACTCTTTTCTTTACTTTTTTAATTGTAAATATTTTTCCGTTCCGGAGCGAACATTCAAGTTACTGCCTTCGCCTTATGAATTTGCTGTTATTAGGATATCTGCGTCACCCGTGTTCACTCGACTACAGCGTGGTCTCTATTCATCACCTATATTGGTAAGTAGTAATGTATGAAATTGAGTTTTCATCGAGGACTGAAGCTAATCTCTTGAAATGGAAATTAGATGAATATGAAAGTCGTAGAGTAAATTTTAATGAAATTTTGAATAGCCCGATAGGAAGAACACCGACTATGAATTTTGATGAAAATGTAGATAATATTATCGATAGTAATTTTGTGGAGGATTTTGGGTTATGGGATGCTGGAGCTCGGTGGGAGGATGTCCTCCGGGTTGTGAATTTGAATGCTCAAGGGCTGAATTCTTCCCTGGATGATATACAGCTTATATGTAGGAATTCTCGCCCTGGAATTATTGGCTTATGTGAAACTTTTTTAAATGAAAAGAACCAGCTACTTATAAATACACCTGGATATAATTCAATATTTCTAGATAGAAAATAGCAAAAAGGGGGGGCTAGGATTTTATGTATTGAGTAATCTGGCAGTTGTAAGAAAAGATGATCTGTCAATATACGTTGAACGGGTATTTGAATCTCTGTTCATAGAATTGGCTACTAGCTCCAATGAAAAGATAATAATTGGCGAAATATACAGATCCCTGAGCGAATCAATAAAACAATTTATGGAAATATTACAGATTGTTCTTAAGAAAGTATTGTCTGAAAAGGCAGAAATAATTTTAATGGGTGATTTCAACGTTGACATGATATATATGTCATCGAGTCAGGCTTGTGATATACTGGCACTAGTAATCTCGTCTGGGTTAACTCCCTCTATAAATATCCCTACACGAATTTTGAACCAATCTCCAACCTTAGTTGACAATTTGTTCTCATCTATACATGCTGTAAAAAATGAAGTGCTACTATCAGATACATTGGATCATTTCCTAGTAGGAGTTTTACTTCCACTTCCAGTCCCTGATAATAAACCAAGATTCCGATATACACCAGCAAACATCGAAAAGCTCAAAGATGATTTATTCACTACGTCATGGGAGTTTACAATATCTGAGAGGATGAGCTTAGATAATTATAATAAGGTATTTGATTTTTTTTATGAAACAGTAAAGGAGAAATTTATCCATCATTGCCGAACACCCCAACCAAGTCTTTCTAAGAGATCAACACCCATAGCCCCATGGACTACAGCTGGAATACTGAAGTCAATAAAGAGGAAAAGAACCTTTGGAAAGAGTATAGGAACAGAACCAGTGATGCTAACTTGGAGCCTTTTAAACTATACCGGAAGATGCTTAAAACTCTGATTCAAAAGGCTAAAATTACATATTTTTCCCTAAGGTTTGTGGATTGCGGCAAAAATATTAAGAAAACTTGGAATGTAATTAAGGAAGTTGCGCAACCATCGGCAGGACTTAGAAAGCTCCCTAAATCACTTAACGTTCAGAATCAGCTTTTTTTGGATGAAGACCATGTGCGACATCAGATGACTAAATTTTTTGCTGAGGTAGGGAAAACAACGGCGTTAGGTGTGGTTCCTTCTTCAAGTTCTAGATCTTGGAAGCAGTTCCTCGTTCCTTCCTTTGCAAAGTTAATGGTTCTTGAGACAGTTACGGAGCAGGAGCTGATAATAATAATTTCGTCATTGTAAAATTCTTCATCTGGATTCGACCAAATTCCTGCCAAATTAATTAAACTGATTCTTCCCTCGATTATTACACCACTGTTCCACTTGGTTAACCAGTCATTCAAGCTTGGAATACTCCCTCAGCGTCTCAAGTTGGCACGAGTGATAGCACTATTTAAAGGAGGTGACCGGGAGGACCCGGGGAACTATAGGCCTATAACTCTTCTGTCTGTTTTTTCTAAAATAATTAAAAGGCTATTCTAAAGCGCTTGGTGAGTTTCCTAGACGCGAAGAAGTTTTTTCATTGGTATTAATTTGATTTTCGGGAGAAGTGCTCAGCAGAAAACGCATGTAATAGGCTTCTTCTTTTTGTACGACAGTCTTTAGACTTCAGCCTTATCCCTGCGGCAATATTCCTTGATATGAAGAAAGCTTTTGACGGCCTCACACACGAGATACTTATTGGTAAGTTGTCACATCAAGGCGTTCGTGGAGAAGCTCTTTCCTGGTTTTCTTCATTCATAACTGGCCGATCCATTGCAGTTGAAGCTTCCAATGAGCATTTTCCAGTTGAATATGGAGTGCCACAAGGCTCAGTTCTTGGGCCATCCCTATTCCTCATATATGTCAACGACCACTATCGACTATTTAACAACCCACGATCTCATTTCTTTTGTCATTTGTGCCAGAAAGGAGATGCTGTGGTTGGAGCCTTGGATACGCCTGGTCAACATGAAGAACTCTTTGCCTTCGCCGACGACACCACCCTGGAGGCTGCAGCACCTGATGAATCTTCAAGCTACAATTGATGACAGAAAACATATGTTGTTGGTTTGATGCAAATCTATTAGCTTTGAATTTGAAAAAAATCGTTTCTTCTTATATTCTCCCGCATAGGCAAAAGCTGCCCTACACTGACAGAGCTTAAAACATCTAGGGGATCCATATCCCACCCAGCTGATCAGTTTATTCGATTCCTTGGTATACTTCTGGATGAAAATCTATCTTTCAAACGGCATATTGAATCAATAAGATTAAAGGTTTTTTAAGGCCTTGGAATTATTCGGAAGGTAAAGCGAGTCTTTCCTTTCTCTATCCTTTCTCTATTATACTTTTCTCTTATTTACCCTTATTTATGCTACTGCTTGTCAGTTTGGATGTCAACATATCCATCTGTACTTACACCTTTACATAATCTCCAACTGAAAGCAGCAAAAGTCCTTCAGTCTACCAGCCATATTTCTGTTGAACTTCTGAAGATTAGAGATATTCATACATTACACCTCTCTTTTATTGCATTTCAGTATTTCCTTGGAGACTTTCCATGAAGTTTTTCCGAGCTTCTTGAAATTGTTCGAAATGTCAGTCCTTATGAAACTAGAAACAAGGATGATTTGCTAGTGCCATCCACCCCTGCAGTGCGCTCTGATTTTGGTCGAATAGTTGCTGTCGGAAGTGCCTGGAATTCCTTTTCCTGTTGGGATTCGACAGTCCTGTACCATAGGCTCCTTCAATAAACGGTTGAAGAATTTTTAATTAAAAAAATAAATTAAATTATAATATTGATCAGTTATTTATATTGTTTAGTTATCAAGATTTAATTTATTTAATTAATTATTTGGATTGAATTTAATTAGTTAGATTTAGGTGGTGTGAGTGTCGAATCCTCGATGTATATTTTATTTTATTTTTTTTTTAAAGTAGGTGGTGCAGAGACCGGTTGTACTCGGGTGAGGATTGGTGAGTAGACTCTAATTTTATTTTAAGTGTGAATGTATTTAATAGTTATTTATGTTTTGTTTTGTTGTTTTTTTTTTCCAAATAACGGGCCATTGAGCCCTTTACGATATTTTTGTTTATAAATGTATGGATATTGATAATAAGAGGAACTTGAACTTGAACTTGTATTTTGGTGGCCAATAAGATATCTCAGCAAAATTCTAAGACCGACTGAGGGTATTAAGATGAAAATCTTAGGGCACTGCTATTGTTACTTCCGCTTTTTCAATTTAATAAGATAAAAAAAGGTAATTGTATCAATCTGTTCAAAAAGCAAAAATACAATTTTTGGAAAGTGTATTAAGTTTAAGAAAAAGATAGAATCAGGCTAAAAAATCATAAGTATTATGTTAATAAAATAGAAGAGCTCTAGAGGTCTGAGGAGCAGTGTAATTTGGAAGGAGAATATTAATAATAACTTTATATTCATGTTATTTATGCCTAACATAGAGATTTTTAATTTTTCGTAATTTCATTTCTTAAGTGATTTTAAATTAATATCAGGATGAAGAAAATAACCTCCGGCCTTCAATAAGAATATATCTAACTTTTATTGACACTTTTCAAGATTATTTTCTTACGCTCCATCAAAATATTTCTTTGTGATTTTATAAATTTTCGAGTATTTTTAAATGCTTACCTCAGCTTTTACATTTAGAGAGAAATAAAATGTCATGTTTAAAAGCATTTTTGGTCCAAAAGCACAATTGTAATATATTTTTTAGTGTAAGGGGCTAATTACAATTAGTTTAAAATGTCCGTAACAACGGATACTTAGGATTTAGTTGAGAAAAATATAAAATAATGAAAAGTCTTTGGGAGAAAATTTAAAATAGTTTTGAAATTACGAAAAGAAAAATCATTTGCAGCAGGACTTTTACCCTTTGTTTGAACGGAAGTCATATATCATTAAATAATATAGGGAAAAGGAAATACTCTACCTTCTTGAGAGGACGAGGAGTCATTTACAAGAAAACTGTAATGGTAAAAACTGAAGAATTCGGGTAACTAAAATTTGTTTTTTAGCATCAAAGTATTACGATTAAATAAACAATGATAGTTAACATACCCCAGCCATTTCCGTAATTAAAAAAGCTATAGGAAGTCAGAAAATCTATGCTATTACAAAAAGGATACTGCAGAGAGTGCGCCATTCGTAAGATAATAGAAGTTGACTGTGCATATGAACATAAAAATGAATAATATATGAAAAATTATATTTTATTCTTTGAAGTTGTTGCAATTTATTATTTATGCTTAAAACTATAATACACTTAAGCATTGTTTATGCTTAAAACTATAATAAATTTTGCAGGGGTCACAATGAATAAATTAGAGGTGAGATGAATTTACGACTATTAAAAATAAGTTTTGTGCAATTTCCCCAAGTTTTGTCCCGGGTGTGAGAGTAATTGTTTCATGGAGTCAAATAAAAGCCTTAAGAAATTTGGATAGAATATTAAAAGTATGGATAAAAAAGAAAAAAAAGGGTTTTCATCCATTTTTTGTGAGGATACAATTTGGGATGCATAATTAATTTTTAAATAAAAATGATGTAGATAGTAGTGGAAATAATATTCGTGGGTTTATTGCACATATTGAAGTATTTTCTATTCAAATGGAAATTTTACTTAAAGATTATATAATATAGAGAGGGGAAGAAATTTGGAGAAAGGGGGAAACCATTGCAATAGTATGAATTGAAGACTAGAAAAAGGTTTTCTAGTTTCTCACTAATGGTGGTCTTTGTACAATCCTGCTATAAGATTAAAAAAAAACTTTATTTCTTGTTTTCAGTCTTTCATAAGTCTTTCATTTCGGGAGTTTCATAAAATTTTATTAAGATTTGTTTTTTATTCTAGAAAGCTGTACCAACATGTTGCATTCAGTTTCATAAGAGCCGGGCGATCAAAATCATTTAATCAAACTATGCTGGGATTTGAACACGTTTAGTGGAAGTTTTGTTTATTTACTTTCTCTTAAATTTCAAAAGAAATATAGCTCCATATTTTTCTTTGAGAGCAGATACTATCCTGCATGACTATTTTACTATATTCTCCAATTCCTTCTGTATCCATCTAAAATTACAATAGCAAATTCTTTGCAGATACCTAAAGATAGCCCCATAACATTAGAAGACAATCCTTTCTGATAGATTTCGTGAATTAATTTATTTTTTTTTAATTGTGAGCACTTTATTGGGGGGGGGGAGGGTTGAATTTTGTTGTGACAAGCAAATTTTTGAATGAAGAGGAAGAACAAATATTCAAAATCTTCTTTTTTATGAGTCCTCTTTAAGTTTATTTGGAAAAACTGCCTCTTTTACTTATTAAATCAATACAATTTTATAAATCCAGAAATTTGTCCATTGTCTTGATTCAAATTAATAATAATCTCCGTTTACCGATCAAGGAAGCACACTCGTGCCTCTTTAAAGAGGCGAACCACGACTAAGTTAAGCGATCTTCGGTCCCAGTGGTCGCAGAGGGATGGGGAGGAATTTCGTAGCATTTCGTAGCCGGAGTTCCAACTAAGACACCTGCCAAATTTCATCCCCCTCCGACTTTTCTTTCATGGGGAAAATCTGGCCGAAAGTTTCGACCACCCAACCCCAGCCCCCCTTTAACGTTGTCCGATCGGGCTGAACTTCACAAGTTAAGGTTCCCTAGGACCCAGGAGCTTATCCGCAAAATTTCAGCTTGATCCGATAACACCTTCCCTGTTTTCCTGAAACCACGCATAGCCACTTAATGTTCATATTCTTTTTTTTTCTTGACGCCTACAGGTCACAGCTGACATCGGATCTGGGTGTACGAAGACTCATTCGACGCGGAATTCTCCGAGTAATTGCCCTGGAAAGTTTCGTCGGAATCTTACCCCCCGATTTTCTAGCTTAGAAAAACAAATTTCCCCATTGAAGGTAAAATTGTCTCTTGTAATAACATCACTTGTTTGAAAAATTCTTACACTAACAGCGGCTTGGCGCAGCGGAAGCGTGCTGGGCCCATAACCCAGAGGTCGGTGGATCAAAACCGCTAGCTGCTAACTTTTTAAAATTTGTAAAATTAGGTAATTTTGTCAGTTTGAATTTATTGATACAGAAAGGGAGAAAAAAAACATGGAAACATGTGATCAGGATTACATACTGGAATGTGCACAAGAATTTATACTGAAGCGGGGTAAGGCTTGATGGAAGCAAGTTAAAAGAACCATTTAAATTGATTTCCTAATTGAAGCCGTTGGTGAAATATTCTATCTTAATAACTTGTTTGATAACAAGCATAACAGCAGCTTGGTGCAGCGGAAGCGCGCTTGGCCCATAAACCGGAGGCGGGTGGGTAAAAACCACTAGCTGCTAAATTTTTAATTAAGCTGCTAAACTATTAAAATTATCAAAATTAGATAATTTTGTCGGTTTGAATTTATTTATACAGAAAGCGAGAAAATAAACATGGAAAATTATTATTAAATTACATACACCATGGATTGTAGAAAAACGTACAGAATTAATATGAAAAAAACTTCGTTTTCTTAAGGAGTTAAAGAGGCTGTGTCCCAAAGTCGGACCTTTAAACGTACAGGAATTAGGAGAGGCAGTTGGGGGGCTGCCGCCTTTCGAACCCCCCCTTTTAAAGACTATTTTGTACAGGTTTTTTGTTGTGGGGAGCTGCCGCCCCCTAACCCCCCACTCTTGGCTTCAGAAAGGCCCTCTTTTAATTAACAAAAAATTGAAATGAATGAATAATGGAATAACTTCGAAAAATGCTAAACACAAGAGGACAGGAGAACTATTGCGCCGAAACTAGTAATTAGTAACAATGAAGTTGACCACTCCATTTACATTTTAACATAATTATTGAAACTGTTTCCCAGACACAGAGCACACAAGCTAAGATCTGGGGGCGAGGGTAGGGTAGCAAACTAAAACCTATTTTGTATTCTTTGTTAATTAAAAGAGGGCCTTTCCGAAGCCAATAGCGGGGAATTAGGGGGCGGCAGCCCCCCACAACAAAAAACCTGTACAAAAGAGTCTTTAAAAGCAAGGGGTTTGCCTCTCTTAATAGTATTCTTATAGTCCTAATAGTCTAATAGTCCCATGTTAATTTTTGAAATTCTTAAAAGTTACGAATATCAACATTCAAGTACATCAAAATAATCAACTCGGCACGGCGAGAATGACTGCAAGCATCCAGCTCCATTCCAGAAAGAATTATTAAATTACATCCACCATGGATTGTAGAAAAACGTACAGAAATAAAATGAAAAAAACTTCGTTTTCTTAAAGAGTTAAAGAGGCTGCGTCCCAAAGTCAAACCTTAAAACGCACAGGAATTAGGAGAGGCAGTAGGGGGGCTGCCGCCCCCCAAACCCCCCGCTTTTAAAGACTCTTTTATACAGGTTTTTTGTTGTGGGGGACTTCATTGTTACTAATTACTAGTTTCGGCGCAATGGTTCTTACAAGCGGGGGGTTTGGGGGTGCAGCCCCCCTACTGCCTCTCCTATTTCCTGTACGTTTTTAGGTTCGACTTTGGGACGCAGCCTCTTTAACTCTTTAGGAAAACGAAGTTTTTTTCACTTTATTTCAATTAAACATAACTATCACAATGGTTAAATTTGGTCGTCAGTAGAGGCTATTGTTACTTTATATTTCTTATGCGATGTAAAATTTTCAAACAGGAGAAACGTCTTCTTTTGTAAGCCACTGGAATTATTCACAATTCATTTTATTAGTTTTTGCTATTCTTCTCATATAATCCCAACTGGTTTGAAAATATAATGAATACAAGCTCAGAAAAAAGTAGACAATTTCTTACTCAATGCAAAAATATATTGGAAATATTTCACTTTTTTATCTATTGCGTTCAACTTGTTTCAGAAAAGTTGTCAGTCCAGATGCCTTATTAAGCTAAATTCAAAGGTAGCTCCTTCTAACTTCAATGCTGATGCTCAGTTTTAAGAATAATTTGTTAGTGAAGCCTAAAAACTCTAAAATTACGATGACTCTGGCTGATAATCGTAAATGGCCTAAATGTATTTTGTATTGTAACTATAAGCAAAAGCTTGTGAAAATTGGACAAGTACAGTTTTTTATTATACTTGCTTTCTGCATTTTTTCGCTTTATTTTTTAGGATTTAAGGATTCTAAAATGTGCTCATCTTTTGAACAGATGGTATTGAAAAAAGTGAAAATGGACAGTGAATGTCTAATCAAACATATAAGGTCTTCAAAAGTTCTTGCTCCATCTGCGGAGCCATATAATCTCACCAAGAGGATCAATAGCAACCTTACTAGTTCCGATTCTCCGGACTCAATTCAAAGCTTGAAAAAGGAAATAGATGCTCCCTGGGTTCAAGCTCTTATAGCAGTGGAAACATTTGTACCAAAGGTACTAGGCTTTTATAATCTACAGTTTTTTTTTGTCTATCAACGTCTTTTGAGTATTTATTAAATATGAATAATTCATAAGGAGTTTAAAATCGTCATTATTTACATCAGGAGTTTAAATCTTACCTTCAAAGAAGTATTTATTTTGCAAATATATTTTGATATATTACGCCATTTGAAATCTAGACACTGAAAAAAACGGCAAAAGTTTACTATTAGTTACTATTTTTAAACTTGCTTCTTTTTTTGTCTTCAGATATTATATTAAGGTAAATTTCTAATTTCATTTCAACTAATCTGTAATTAATCAATAATCTGTAAATAATTCAATTGATCAGTTTTGTCTTTATTGAAAAAGCTAAATGGTTTCGTTATCTTACAAAATGGTTTCATTATTTCTTTTGCCTTCTGGAAAGGTATAACAATTATATCATCGAACAAAATGTCAGTTTTTTTGTTTCAGCCTTTCATTTTAAGAGAAAACGTCATATCATACTGTATCAATAATAACTTGAAATGTTATCAATGACAGATGTAGGGTTCATTGGGGACTGAATTTACTTACATGAACTAATCAAGTGAGCATAAATATATTCTGTTAAAGGCTCAATTTACAGAAGAAAAAAAAACTGTAAACTATTTCAAAAAGCATACCAAGAGAAAGACTTTATAAATCTAAATATGCTCTAGAAAGTTTGAGCCTAAAGCTTTTTCAATTTCTTAGGTATTTCTAGATCCTAGTCATACAAAACTAAAAAACACTGAAGATTTGTCAAGAAAGGTGACAACGAAGAAATATATTTTGATCAATATGAAATAAACACTGAACAAACCGAAAAACTTCATCCTGTAGAAAATTATCTTTCTAATGCTTCTTGAAACCTTTTTTTCACCCTCTTATCACTCGTTTTGTGCTCATTATTAAAAAGTTATCTGCAGAATCTGTCACTAAATTCTTTATTTCAGAGAAGTATCAATTTTTTTCTCTCATCAGAAAAATGGTTGAGGTTTTTTCACTAAATTGACTAGATACCATTATTAAATATTTAATTGGCTAGCTTTGAGTTCTGTTCATGATGCATATTCATCAGCAGTTTTTCAAAAAGAACCAAAGGTCATTGATCTGACCATGATAAGAAGAAAAAAATCGGTTGGAGTTAATTGGAGTTAAGAAATCGGTTCGAGTTAATATGCTAAAAGGGGAAGAAAAAAAAACACTTCCAATTGTCGAAAAATGGAACCACTTTTCTTAAATTGGATTTGATGTTAATGTCCAGGACGAAGGGTTATGTCTTCAAGGTTTTCTGTACTTTTATGGATTATAGTGCTACACAATCAAATTCACTGCAGAAACGACTCTCAAAACTCCACAATTCTAGACAAAGAAAGTGGAACTGAGCCACATTTTCAAATAGTCTACTAAGTCAAATGTGGTCAGTCACCCGGGTACCATAGATAATCTGTGGTCAATTTCTTTGAAAAATGTCCAGTGAATCCCTCGCTGTCTTTTGTAGTACCCAAACTTCAAAACCATACCATACCTTGACCAGGCAGCAATTTTTATAATCTGGTATTTTTTTGTCCATACTACTTTTTGAATTTGTGGAACAAAACATAAAGTTAAGATTTGCCTTAATCATCTCTTCTCAAAATGACTAATGATTTTTATCACACAACTAAAGCCAAATATAACGTGGTCCCACTGGAGGCTATATCAGAAGAATTTACTAGTGTTTGAGGTCACGAAAATTTTGACTCTTTAAACAAGACATTTTTTTCTTTTAGTTTTTCTTCAAGGACTAAGGTGGAAGCGAAAAAACTGAAATTACTCTCTTTGCACCAAACTCTGGTGAAAATTATTAGATTAGCGTATTTATAAGACAAAAATAAGTAATTAGAAATAGAAATGACCGTATGCTATTTCTAGTAAATACGTCTTGTCGTAAATAAACAATGAGACAACTCTGGCTAATCATGACAAAATGGAAAATCCTTAGTCAGGAAAATCGAAACAAGGATAATTAAAGCCATTGAAAATATATCGGTCGAGACGTCCACTTTACCATCCTCCATGCACAATTAACCCATAAAATATAAATCAAAATGAAGAAAAATTTCAAAAGATAGTATATAAAGAAAAACATAAGAACATACCGTACGATATATTTTTAATCGTAGTATTTATTTTAAGGTTTGTCTTTTATATTGTCCTGTTGACATATATTTGTATATTTGATTTTTTGTCTACAGGAAGAACGGTTCTCTAGAGGTCTCAAGCCAAAATTTTCAGAGTATTTTATGCTGTTTTTTCATTGGTCGTTACTATCCATGTCTGTAAGAAAATACACAAACACTATAACATTATTAAAAACCGAGAGAAAAACCTGATTTACATAAGCGTAAAAAGACGCAAAGCAAAAGATATAATATTTGCTTTTGGTTATTTTACCTCTGGGTTTGAAGGTCATTCTCTATTCATTTGAAAACTAATGAGGATTGACTCCCTATCTTGACCCTTTGATTTAAACTAGTAAAAATCAACCCTTCGAGCAATGTCTGTTTTAAGTACAGGAGAGAAATAGTCTTAAAGTTGGCTAAACCATCAATGTTTCATGATTGTTGGTGTATCAGCCTTGCGTTGTTTATAGCCATGTACCAAAACTAGTACATGATTCTCATATACCAGTTTTTGTAGTGAATATCAGTCTTGTAAAGGTCAATAAGCAAATTGGCAAGGTATACCACCCATTCAATTTTTTCAGTTAATGAAGATAAAGAATAAAGATAAGGAAGATAAACCAAGAAATATGTAGAAACTACAAATTCAACATATTTCCTGGTTGTACAATCAAATATCAGACTCTTCTCACAGGGGGGGGGGATGACTGCACATTATGACGAGACTATATACGGTGTGTTTTTTATACCAGTTTTGTATTGATAAATCTGAAAGTTTTTCGGGACAGACGTTAAATGGCTCACGTCCTTTTATCTTCATGTTTGAGTCGGTATCTAGATGAAAACTTTTTCTTTATATTGGTGCATATTTTACCATTCAACCCGTCCTTTTTCTTCATGTTTGAGTTGGTATCCAAATGAAAACTTTCTCTTTATATTGGTGCAAGTAAGTCATCCCCAAAGACATAGTTTTTATGGTTTTCGACTATGTTGAACAAAATGGCTATCTCAAAATTTTGATCCGTTGACTTTGGGAAAAAAATGAGCGTGGGAGGGGGCCTAGATGCCCTCCAATTTTTTTGGTCACTTAAAAAGGGCACTAGAACTTTTCATTTCCGTTAGAATGAGCCCTCTTGCAACATTCTAGGACCACTTGGTCGATACGATGACCCCTGGGGAAAAGAAAAAAAAAAAAAACAAAAAAAAAAACAAACAAATAAACACGCACCCGTGATTTGTCTTTTGGCAAAAAATAGAAAATTCCACATTTTTGTAAATAAGAGCTTGAAACTTCTACAGTAGGGTTCTCTGATACGCTGAATCTGATGGTGTCATTTTCGTTAAGATCCTACGACTTTTAGGGGGTGTTTCCCCCTATTTTCCTAAATAAGGCAAATTTTCTCAGGCTCGTAACTTTTGATGGGTAACACTAAACTTGTTAAAACTTATATATTTGAAATCAGCATTAAAATGCGATTCTTTTGATGTAGCTATTGATATCAAAATTCAATTTTTTAGAGTTTTGGTTACTATTGAGCCGGGTCGCTCCTTACTACAGTTCGTTACCACGAACTGTTTGATAAGCTCTATATGACATTAATTAATTCTCTGCCAAAACCATGTTTGAGTACGGCCTTACTTAGCCACGGTTTTGAATTACCTAAGACGGTGCATACATGTTTCAACGGCAGGATCAATACAAGACACAAGTCACCCTGGTTTTTGGCACTTTCCGGGTAATATACTGAAGCGACTTCAATACAAGAAAAGCAACAAGGAAGAGATTTTAGTTTGCAAATAGCCCAGATTACTTTATGAGCTCGATCAAATAATTCATGTAATAATTTACAGGGGATGTCTTTCCGTATGTACAAGGCAACACCTCCACCTAGTCTATGCTAACCTCGATCAGCACGTGTGCTCAGCAAAATTTTGTAGCCTGCCATTTGACCTTATAACCTATCAAGATTCCACGTTTCTGTAACTGCAATAACTGGGATACTATTTTGACAGAAAATAACCTCAAATTCTTCCATTTTGTTACATAATGACAGGCAGTTTATAACGAGAAAATCCGGCATTCTATTTTTGGAATTAAAAGTCACTGACCTTAATAAGGGGGGAAGCTGATCACTACTAGTCGAAAAAATTGGAGCCTGATTGAAAGGAATAAGAGATGGCATATTGGCATTTGTAGAGCAGTCTATCTTGACAAGGATACGTTTATGGGGTGAGGTTTTAATGCAAAACTGGTTGATCTTATTGAAATGATAACTAGGATCATCAGCTGACCTCGTTTGCCGCCACGCTTGCTGAATCGTTTCCGCTTCTTACGGTTAGACAAGAGCTCTTGGGGCAGTGGTCTGTCATTTGGTGTTCTTCCGAGCAAATTTAATGCTACGAGTTTTGCAAAAAAAGATGTCGCCACAGTTAACTCAGGTGAATACAGTCCAAATAAGGCTTCTTTATCGTATTTGAATGGCATGGCACACACAATAAACTAGCTTAATAGTTTCAATAACTATATAATAAACATTATTCTTTCGTCATATTGCCTGAAACAGGCACATTTAAGCTAAACTTAAAATTTGTGCCAAAAAAAGATGGCGCTATAGTTAATTCAGGTGGACATAGTTCGACTAAGGCAACACTATCATATTTCAGTGGCATGGCACATAGACAAACCTCGGAGTGTCAATAACTATATAATAAACATCATCCTTCTGTTAGATTACATGAAACAGGCACAATTAAGCTGAACTTAAAATGGTCTCTGTGACTGCTGCAAAGACTGCCTGTACAAGACCTGTTGAAACAGCAAATAAATTTATTTTGAAGCAGTGACGCATATGCTCTCCAATGTCCATTTCACTACTGAATGGTCTAGCCATTTGAATGGGGGTTAATTTGTTGGCCTTTCAGGTATAAATTCTCAACAAGAAAGATACGATACGTGATCATGATCATATTATTACTCTTATTTTATCGATGGATAATCCTTGAAAGTGAGCTCCTAGTAATGTAATTTAAACATTAAACGACAATACTTTCTATTGGTTTTCATATACAATTCCAACTAAGATTTAAATTTCATACTACCAGCAATGATACGACTACACAGACATAAAGTTGGCAGTTTATCGTATAAAGTCATTAGAAAAAAGCAAATCTTAGATTTTATTGGGAAATATTTTGAAAATGGGAAACAGCAGTGGACCGAATTCATTTTTTGATTTTTTTAGGTTCTTCCCCAGATCCCTTAGTGAATTTAGTTTATTAGAAGAAAGTCATGGTTCTTATGGTTTTACCATCCTTGAGGAAAGCTTTCAGTAGGATTAACAGTGTGATTTACTAACGTATAATGGCAATAACCCATACAGTAATCACAATTCCACTTCAACGTTAAGTGAAAAAACTTTCGTCTTATAATTGATCAATCAAATCATTCTGAAAAGGAACAGGAGACTAATGATCCTGTTGCTTTGTCCAGGAGACTAATAAACTGGACTTACTGGTGAAAATTCGGATGCATATTTCCTAAATATGAGCTCCTTCTACCGTCGTTTCTGTCTGATAAGGCTATTCCATGTGGTAATTAAAATGGGTTGACAATTTTTCTATTTTGAGATTTCTTGTAATATACCGTTGTCGAGGATAGTGAATCTTAAGAATGGTTTTTGGAAATTGAAAATAAAATTCCAGTAGAACTCAATAACCCAATATAAGATTTTTTTTTTTTACTCTTGCATGGACAAAACAGGTTCTAAGGCCTATTTGATTCCATGCAATATCTTATTAATAGAGTATGGGTGTATGCACTGAACAACTTCAAAACCAAATATTATTTCCAATCTCCAAAAATAACTAAACATTATTGCAGACCTTGTCCTTTAAAATGGATGATTTCGAATGGTTTTGAAGTCGCAAATATCCATAAAGCCCACCGTTTTGATCAAAAAATGAAATAAAATGCTCGTTGGAATTCATAAGCTATTGGGAAGCAAATACAAAGACATTATAATGTCAGCCTTTGGTAAAGATTGCAATAGTCTTCAAAATTGCAGTCCTTGCGACGTTGTTACCTATTAAGCAAAAATTGTGCTCAAATAATTGACGAGCAAAATTTCACATGGTTCACCAGCATAGACTGGAATATTGCCTCTTTACATAAAAGAAAAAGAAACGATGTTTTTTTTTTCCGTCATAAAAATATGTTCTTGATATGTTTTTACTTTAATAAATTCCCATGATTAGTTTTGTTATTCTTCATTTCTGGTTAAACCTGATGAATACTACCAAAGGGGGCTTCAATCTGGCAGTTAAAAAAAATTCACGTTCCAATTTTATTACCAAGTGTGTAGGTGCCAATTCCCAGTCAAGAAAAAAGTTCCAGCTTATAATGGAGATACAGATTCATTCTACTTAAAGCTAGAACTAATTAGCTGGTTATGATAATTTAAACAACATTTTGAATGAACCTTCTTAGCTGTATTATTGATTTATTTTGACTATGTTATGGACCTAGACTATTTTTCAGCTGAGTTAAGCAAAAATAATAATGTTTGCGCATTCAGCAATTCTTAACTCTATTCAATCTAACATTCGATCGGGGATTGACTAAAATTTATTATTGGTTATGTAGTAAAGTTTTCTCCTGAAAATATTCTCAGAAATACTAAAGCTTATTTATGGGCAGAAAATATACCCTGGTAGCAAAACAGCTCAAATGAGACAGGGTGATTATGTCTCCATTTTGTATGCGACAGACTTGATTTATTTGCTTTGGAAGTGTGAAAATGAGGAGTTAATATTGCTGACTTATATATTTATTTCACCCAATGTATTACCTGATATTCATGCTGTTTCTTATCACACATTCGCTCCCAAAATTTGAGCTCTAGGTTGTGCTCTTTGCTTCATGAAAGAAAAGGTAGTAGCTTATGATTTGAATTTACCCTCACTTATCCATTCTATATACTAATCCCCATATTGAAATCACCGCCACCTTTATCAGGACCATGGAATGCAACTCTAATGATTATTTCAACCATATATCCAAGGGTTGTCCTCAGCAAAACAAATAAAAGTGAGAAACATAGAATATAAAAGAACTCACATTAGAATAGAGTCTTCAAAACTAAAAGTATTTTCTCAAAATAGTTCCAGCATCAAAACTTAAGGGAAGTTCAACCAGGACTCTGGTATCAAGATCTTCTTTGCAACAAGTAAGAGTGTAACTAAATGCTTGATATCTTCGCTTAGTTAATATAATAAGCTGTAAATATGGTTGTCTCCTTTTCCAGGTAAAAATCAAAACTTTTAGTATAAACGGGAAAAGAGACCCACAGTAAAATTCGCCAAAACTCACGCTAATATCAAGCTTTCCATTTGGATTGATGGTTGGTGGCCGTTTTGAGGCCAGGTTTTGATATAAAAAGTAAGGCAATATCGTAGTTTAGAAGTTTTTTTTTTGGTTGGTTATAATAGCGCTGATTTCATTAATGTACAGTACAATAGAAATAAGTCATTAATACGTCTAAATTTGATTCATTAAAGACCAGTGATATTGACCCAGGTTCATGTTGGTAGATGCATAATAATTTTTTGTTGTTGTAAAATTGAATAGAGTATTCTATATTATTTTCAGTGTTTAGTTTCTAAAATTTTTAAACCTACAGGCTTGCAACCTCACTTTGTTCCTCTATGAACTAAAAGTAGTGTTAATTGTATGCTTAAAATTAATTCTAAATCTAATGATCTTGATAATATTAGTGCTCATCATTAACGCTGCAATTGTACAGCACTAGCTTCTCAGCTCCAGTTACTTTTACAGTTCTTTTTAAGTTTGTCAACAGTGTTCCAGTTCAAGTTTAAGTTCCTTGTATTGAAATTGAAATAAAAAGAAATCAGTAACAACGTCCATATTTTCACCTTATTGAAATCCAGCATAATAAATAAATTGTTTATGACCCACTTCTAAAGAAAACAAGTGTTCTTATTGCACTAGAAGGGATTAAAAAGGCCGTTAAAACACATTATGACACTGAAAAACTATACAAAAATATATTATTGTTGGCCATCCTATGTAATTTCAAACATACACTTTGGAAAGAAATATTCAAGCATGGCATCCACATTGAATATGTCAATTCCATTAAAAACGCTGTTTAAATTTAAACAAAGGTAAAGCACAAATGTCAGATGTAGTTAAGCAGATAACAAAGCAATATTTATCCAAGGTCTGCTCCCTGGCGGTAAACAAGAGGGGAAGAAATAGTCTAAAAATAAAAAAGATATTAGCGCGAGTTTTGGCGAATTTTACTGTGGGTCTCTTTTCCCGTTTATACTAAAAGTTTTGATTTTTACCTGGAAAAGGAGACAACCATATTTACAGCTTATTATATTAACTAAGCGAAGATATCAAGCATTTAGTTACACTCTTACTTGTTGCAAAGAAGATCTTGATACCAGAGTCCTGGTTGAACTTCCCTTAAGTTTTGATGCTGGAACTATTTTGAGAAAATACTTTTAGTTTTGAAGACTCTATTCTAATGTGAGTTCTTTTATATTCTATGTTTCTCACTTTTATTTGTTTTGCTGAGGACAACCCTTGGATATATGGTTGAAATAATCATTAGAGTTGCATTCCATGGTCCTGATAAAGGTGGCGGTGATTTCAATATGGGGATTAGTATATAGAATGGATAAGTGAGGGTAAATTCAAATCATAAGCTACTACCTTTTCTTTCATGAAGCAAAGAGCACAACCTAGAGCTCAAATTTTGGGAGCGAATGTGTGATAAGAAACAGCATGAATATCAGGTAATACATTGGGTGAAATAAATATATAAGTCAGCAATATTAACTCCTCATTTTCACACTTCCAAAGCAAATAAATCAAGTCTGTCGCATACAAAATGGAGACATAATCACCCTGTCTCATTTGAGCTGTTTTGCTACCAGGGTATATTTTCTGCCCATAAATAAGCTTTAGTATTTCTGAGAATATTTTCAGGAGAAAACTTTACTACATAACCAATAATAAATTTTAGTCAATCCCCGATCGAATGTTAGATTGAATAGAGTTAAGAATTGCTGAATGCGCAAACATTATTATTTTTGCTTAACTCAGCTGAAAAATAGTCTAGGTCCATAACATAGTCAAAATAAATCAATAATACAGCTAAGAAGGTTCATTCAAAATGTTGTTTAAATTATCATAACCAGCTAATTAGTTCTAGCTTTAAGTAGAATGAATCTGTATCTCCATTATAAGCTGGAACTTTTTTCTTGACTGGGAATTGGCACCTACACACTTGGTAATAAAATTGGAACGTGAATTTTTTTTAACTGCCAGATTGAAGCCCCCTTTGGTAGTATTCATCAGGTTTAACCAGAAATGAAGAATAACAAAACTAATCATGGGAATTTATTAAAGTAAAAACATATCAAGAACATATTTTTATGACGGAAAAAAAACATCGTTTCTTTTTCTTTTATGTAAAGAGGCAATATTCCAGTCTATGCTGGTGAACCATGTGAAATTTTGCTCGTCAATTATTTGAGCACAATTTTTGCTTAATAGGTAACAACGTCGCAAGGACTGCAATTTTGAAGACTATTGCAATCTTTACCAAAGGCTGACATTATAATGTCTTTGTATTTGCTTCCCAATAGCTTATGAATTCCAACGAGCATTTTATTTCATTTTTTTATCAAATCGGTGGGCTTTATGGATATTTGCGACTTCAAAACCATTCGAAATCATCCATTTTAAAGGACAAGGTCTGCAATAATGTTTAGTTATTTTTGGAGATTGGAAATAATATTTGGTTTTGAAGTTGTTCAGTGCATACACCCATACTCTATTAATAAGATATTGCATGGAATCAAATAGGCCTTAGAACCTGTTTTGTCCATGCAAGAGTAAAAAAAAAAAATCTTATATTGGGTTATTGAGTTCTACTGGAATTTTATTTTCAATTTCCAAAAACCATTCTTAAGATTCACTATCCTCGACAACGGTATATTACAAGAAATCTCAAAATAGAAAAATTGTCAACCCATTTTAATTACCACATGGAATAGCCTTATCAGACAGAAACGACGGTAGAAGGAGCTCATATTTAGGAAATATGCATCCGAATTTTCACCAGTAAGTCCAGTTTATTAGTCTCCTGGACAAAGCAACAGGATCATTAGTCTCCTGTTCCTTTTCAGAATGATTTGATTGATCAATTATAAGACGAAAGTTTTTTCACTTAACGTTGAAGTGGAATTGTGATTACTGTATGGGTTATTGCCATTATACGTTAGTAAATCACACTGTTAATCCTACTGAAAGCTTTCCTCAAGGATGGTAAAACCATAAGAACCATGACTTTCTTCTAATAAACTAAATTCACTAAGGGATCTGGGGAAGAACCTAAAAAAATCAAAAAATGAATTCGGTCCACTGCTGTTTCCCATTTTCAAAATATTTCCCAATAAAATCTAAGATTTGCTTTTTTCTAATGACTTTATACGATAAACTGCCAACTTTATGTCTGTGTAGTCGTATCATTGCTGGTAGTATGAAATTTAAATCTTAGTTGGAATTGTATATGAAAACCAATAGAAAGTATTGTCGTTTAATGTTTAAATTACATTACTAGGAGCTCACTTTCAAGGATTATCCATCGATAAAATAAGATTAATAATATGATCATGATCACGTATCGTATCTTTCTTGTTGAGAATTTATACCTGAAAGGCCAACAAATTAACCCCCATTCAAATGGCTAGACCATTCAGTAGTGAAATGGACATTGGAGAGCATATGCGTCACTGCTTCAAAATAAATTTATTTGCTGTTTCAACAGGTCTTGTACAGGCAGTCTTTGCAGCAGTCACAGAGACCATTTTAAGTTCAGCTTAATTGTGCCTGTTTCATGTAATCTAACAGAAGGATGATGTTTATTATATAGTTATTGACACTCCGAGGTTTGTCTATGTGCCATGCCACTGAAATATGATAGTGTTGCCTTAGTCGAACTATGTCCACCTGAATTAACTATAGCGCCATCTTTTTTTGGCACAAATTTTAAGTTTAGCTTAAATGTGCCTGTTTCAGGCAATATGACGAAAGAATAATGTTTATTATATAGTTATTGAAACTATTAAGCTAGTTTATTGTGTGTGCCATGCCATTCAAATACGATAAAGAAGCCTTATTTGGACTGCATTCACCTGAGTTAACTGTGGCGACATCTTTTTTTGCAAAACTCGTAGCATTAAATTTGCTCGGAAGAACACCAAATGACAGACCACTGCCCCAAGAGCTCTTGTCTAACCGTAAGAAGCGGAAACGATTCAGCAAGCGTGGCGGCAAACGAGGTCAGCTGATGATCCTAGTTATCATTTCAATAAGATCAACCAGTTTTGCATTAAAACCTCACCCCATAAACGTATCCTTGTCAAGATAGACTGCTCTACAAATGCCAATATGCCATCTCTTATTCCTTTCAATCAGGCTCCAATTTTTTCGACTAGTAGTGATCAGCTTCCCCCCTTATTAAGGTCAGTGACTTTTAATTCCAAAAATAGAATGCCGGATTTTCTCGTTATAAACTGCCTGTCATTATGTAACAAAATGGAAGAATTTGAGGTTATTTTCTGTCAAAATAGTATCCCAGTTATTGCAGTTACAGAAACGTGGAATCTTGATAGGTTATAAGGTCAAATGGCAGGCTACAAAATTTTGCTGAGCACACGTGCTGATCGAGGTTAGCATAGACTAGGTGGAGGTGTTGCCTTGTACATACGGAAAGACATCCCCTGTAAATTATTACATGAATTATTTGATCGAGCTCATAAAGTAATCTGGGCTATTTGCAAACTAAAATCTCTTCCTTGTTGCTTTTCTTGTATTGAAGTCGCTTCAGTATATTACCCGGAAAGTGCCAAAAACCAGGGTGACTTGTGTCTTGTATTGATCCTGCCGTTGAAACATGTATGCACCGTCTTAGGTAATTCAAAACCGTGGCTAAGTAAGGCCGTACTCAAACATGGTTTTGGCAGAGAATTAATTAATGTCATATAGAGCTTATCAAACAGTTCGTGGTAACGAACTGTAGTAAGGAGCGACCCGGCTCAATAGTAACCAAAACTCTAAAAAATTGAATTTTGATATCAATAGCTACATCAAAAGAATCGCATTTTAATGCTGATTTCAAATATATAAGTTTTAACAAGTTTAGTGTTACCCATCAAAAGTTACGAGCCTGAGAAAATTTGCCTTATTTAGGAAAATAGGGGGAAACACCCCCTAAAAGTCGTAGGATCTTAACGAAAATGACACCATCAGATTCAGCGTATCAGAGAACCCTACTGTAGAAGTTTCAAGCTCTTATCTACAAAAATGTGGAATTTTCTATTTTTTGCCAAAAGACAAATCACGGGTGCGTGTTTATTTGTTTGTTTTTTTTTTTGTTTTTTTTTTTTTTCTTTTCCCCAGGGGTCATCGTATCGACCAAGTGGTCCTAGAATGTTGCAAGAGGGCTCATTCTAACGGAAATGAAAAGTTCTAGTGCCCTTTTTAAGTGACCAAAAAAATTGGAGGGCATCTAGGCCCCCTCCCACGCTCATTTTTTTCCCAAAGTCAACGGATCAAAATTTTGAGATAGCCATTTTGTTCAACATAGTCGAAAACCATAAAAACTATGTCTTTGGGGATGACTTACTCCCCCACAATCCCTGGGGGAGGGGCTGCAAGTTACAAACTTTGACCAGTGTTTACATATAGTAATCGTTATTGGGAAGTGTACAGACGTTTTCAGGGGGATTTTATTTTGCTTGGGGGTGGGGCTGAGGAGAGGGGGCTATGTTGGAGGATCTTTCCTTGGAGGAATCTGTCATGGGGAAAGAAAAATTCAATGAAAAGGGCGCAGGATTCTCAAGCATTACTATAAGAAAACAATGAAAAATAAACATGAAAACGTTTTTTCAAATGAAAGGAAGAAGTAGCATTGAAACTTAAAACGAACAGAGATTATTCCGCATATGAGGGGTTCTAAAAATACTTTAGCATAAAGAGTGAGGTATTTAGGAGGAGATAAATACCTTGCTCTTTATGCTAAAGTATTTTTAGTAATTTAAACTATTTATTCTACGGCCTTTCTGATTCAGGGGTCATTCTTAAAGAATTGGGACAAAACTTACGATTTAGTGTAAAGAGCGAGGTATTAACGAGGGTACAAACCCCCTCGTATACATATTAAAAATATAAGTTTATGAAAGTTTGTTACGTAAGTTAATTGTTAAGTTACGTATATTTTTTACTAATAAAAACGTTCGTTAAATATTAAAAGTTCTAGTTGCCTTTTTAAGTAACCGAAAAATTGGAGGGCAACTAGGCCTCCTTCTCCACCCCTTATTTCTCAAAATCGTCTGATCAAAACTAAGAGAAAGCCATTTAGCAAAGAAAAAAGAATTATTATACAAATTTCATTTTAATAATTTATGTGCGGAGAGCCAAAACCAAACATGCATTAATTCAAAAACGTTCAGAAATTAAATAAAAAAAAAATAATTTTTTTAGCTGAAAGTAAGGAGTGACATTAAAACTTAAAACGAACAGAAATTACTCCGTATATGAAATGAGTTGTCCCCTCCGCAATCCCTCGCTCTTTACGCTAAAGTTTGACTCTTTGCCACAATTCTACTTTTTTTAAAAAATTAAAAGCTTTAGCGTAAAGAGCGAGGGATTGCGGAGGGGACAACTCATTTCATATACGGAGTAATTTCTGTTCGTTTTAAGTTTTAATATCGCTCCTTACTTTCAGCTAAAAAAATTATTTTTTTTTTATTTAATTTTAAATTGAATTGAAGGAAAATATCAAATGCCAGAAGAAGTTAAGCAGCAGACAAAGTATCAACATTTACTTGTATATGTCCTAGCAGTAGCAAAAAACAATGAAAACGATAATGAAATAAAAAGGATTCGTTAAGTGGGTGGTAGCTTCCTTACAATTTTACTGCCTATCATTGTAGGACTTGTAAACCGTTTTATATTGATGGCCAAGCCCTACAAATTTACTCATTCACTAACAATGAGACACTCAACGAAAACGTTGAGAGACCATTGAATGTGAATATCAAAGATTAAAAGAAAGATATGACTCAAAATTTAATTTAAATAATTTCTTAAAATATTAGCACAACAAGTGACAATGAAGATAAGTTGACAGATTGGAGGGGGTACTCATGTAAAGGCCTCTTAATATCACTGTATCATCCTCACGACCTGTTAGGACGCAAAAGGACAGTGGACACTTCACTAAGTGTTTACGGTCAAAATAGTTGAAGTTTTGAACATGTTTATGAGAATATCGGTGAAGTGGGAAGCTTAAGTTCATCCACCACACTTACTCAAGTCATGTGACTTGAAAAGAAGCTGGTGGCAGAGTATTTACGGAATATATCAAATTGTATTTACAGTAGTATTTACAGAATGAACCCCACATCATATTCAAAGAGTTCGTGGTAGCCACTATCGAAATCTAAAGCCTTTTTCCTATTGCAAATATTACGAGCAGATCTTTTGACTCTAGAAGTTGGGCAAATATTCACTTAAAAAATATCAGTGTAGCATAAATAGTTACCCCTTTAAAATTCCTTAGTAGTTAGATTGATTGAAAACTGTAACAAACTGAGAAATATATTCTTTTCTTATTCAACTTTAATTTGAATATTATTTGATTTTCTTTTGATTGACTTCAATTGCATTGTCTTTTTTCAATCAAAGTTATAGAGGAATAAGTTTGGAAAGAAAGTGATGGGGCATTTACTGTTAATATTCATAGCTTTTCACTAGTCATGAATAACATTAACAGCTCTCTAAGAGTATTATTATGGTAAGACGAGAGAGGCCAAACAGTTACAATCTATCGCTAGACCATTGTATTCTTCTTTGAAAACAACTTTGATAAACTGTCTCTTTGTATTATTGGAATACTTTCTTAACATAGGGATTGACAAATTCACTTCTTGAATCCATTTAAATCTTATTATAACATTTGCTTTTCAAAAAACGTTTCTAAAGCTAAACAAACTTCTTCATTTTTCTTCGATTGCAGATGAATAACAAACCGATAGCAACTAAAGACAATAATTGAAGGTAAAATATACGTTTTTAGTCCATTGTCATGGCTTTGAATCTCGTCTGAAGTCAAAAGACAAGCTTGCATAATTTACAAGGGGAGAAATCTGTAATTTTTAGTAGTGACTACTACAAGTCCTGTGATTTTGATGAAGATAATAACATACTTCATCCTGAAGATATTGTCTTTCTAGAAACTATTGTAGTGCCTTAACTTGAGCTAGTTTCCTAGAGGAGCTTATATTTCCCACTTCACCAGTGTTTTCGTAAATATGTTTCAACATATCAACCATTTTGAACACAAACTCGTTCCGATATGCCTGCTACCCAGCTGCACACTGGTTGTGTGTAGAATATCATATGAAGACGCTTATATTTGTTCCTACCTCCCAGTGTCGTCATAAATTTTTTTATAGTGTATTCATATATCTGTTAACAAATTCCACAACTAATGTTGGAAATGCTAGTGTTTGCCAAAATTCATTTAAAACCTTCATCATCTGTTTTTAACGCAAAATTGTGTTCTGTTGCATGTTCCTTTACACCTTTTAAAATATTTCTAAAGGCAAGGATGGTTTTCGGTAATGATTAGAAAGTTTAACTAGTACAAGAGATGGTGTTGATTGTCAAAGGATGGAGGCCTTTGACAATTCATAACCAAACACTAAATCGAATTAAAAAGATTGTAAATGTTACTTAAATTACAATTTTTCCCTTTAACCAGCTATTTTAACTTGTTAGGTTTCTACGATATAGGTCAAAAGCCTGTGACTTTGCTTACGATTAGACTATGGCAATAAGTCTTACTTCTGGAAAAAACTTGGGCCCCTCGTAGGCTTTGTATATTCTTTTATTTTTTGTTGTTATTTACAGTGGTGGCAGCAATGTTTTTGATGTAAGCGTAGTGCTTATCTTGTATTTAATAATTTTTTTTGTCAATGAAAATCAAATTTGTTGGCTTCTCTCGATAATGAATTTGCCTCTCTTCCTGGCAAAGCACATTTTTAACCAAATCAGTTTTTGATCGTCGGTACTCCCATTGCTGAAATTGTAATAAAAGCGATCCTTTGAAGAAAGAGTGAGTTCTATTTGACTCTACTTTTAGGTTTCGGCCTTTTTTCTTTATTTAGACTACTAAGGAAAACTTTTTAGAGCTCCTTAAATAACTGGTAGTCAAAGTGTAAATAAGCTTCCACCGCTTGGATAAGACGCTTTATTTTATTTTTAGACTATTTTTTCTCCTCTTGTTTACTGCCAGGGAACGAACAATGGATAAATATTATTTTGTTATCTGCTGAACTGGATCTGTCATTAGTGCTTTGCCTTTGGTTAAATTTTAACAGAGTTTTGAAATGAAATTGACATATTCATTGTTGATGCCATACTTTAATATTTCTTTCCAAACTGTATGTTTTAAATTACATAGGATGGCAAACAATTATATATTTTTTTTATAATTTTTCACTGTCATAATGTCTACTAACGGTCTTTTTTCTTCAATTCTATTGCAATTAGAACACTTGTTTTCTTTAGAGGTGGGTTATAAACAAATTATTTTTTATCCCGGATTTCAATCAGGAGAAAATTTGGGCGTTGACACTGATTTCTGTTTATTTCAAGTTCAATAAAAGGAAATTAAACTTGAACTGGAACACCCATGACAAACTTAATAAGAACCTAAAAAGTAACTGGAGCTGAGCAATTAGTGCTGTAAAATTGCAGTGTTAATGATGAGCGCTAATATTATCAAGATCACTGGATTTAGACTTAAGTTTAAGCATACAATTAACAATACTTTTAGTTCACACAGGAACAACATGAGGTTGCAAGCCTGTAGGTTTTAAAATTTAGAAACTAAGTACTGAAAATAATATAAAATACCCTACTCAACTTTACAAGAAATAATTTTATTACGCTTTTACCAACACGAACCTGGGCTAATATCACTGGTCCTTAATGAATCAAATTTAGACGTATTAATGACATCTTTCTATTGTACTGCCCTTTACGCAAATCAGCACTATTATAACCAACCAAACGAATATAACGTATAAACTCCAATTTTGTCTTACTTTTATATTAAAACTTGGCCTCAAAATGGCCACCAGCCGTCAATCCAAATGAGAAGCCTGATCTTAGCATGAGTTTTGGCGGATTCTACAGTGGGTCTCCTTTCTCGATTAGACTAAAAGTTTTAATTTTAACATGGAAAAGGGGAAAACCATATTCTCAGCTTTTTTTATGAACTGAACTAAGCGAAAATATCAAGCTTTTAGTTACTCTCTTTCTTTTGGCGAAGAAGATATTAATAACAGAGTCCTGGTTGAACTTCCCTGAAGTAAAAGTGCTAGAACTATTTTGATAAAATACTTTTTGTTTTGAAGACTCCATTTTGATGTGAGTTCTTTTGTGTTCTTTTTTCTCTCTTTTATTTGTTTTGCTGAAGACGGCCCTTGGATATAGGGTTAAAATATTCATTTAAAGTTGCATTCCACTGTCTTGATAAGGCTGGCGGTACTTTCAATATGGGGACTAGTATATAGAATGGATAAGTGATCGCAAACTCAAATCATAAGCTGCTACCTTTTCTTTCATGAAGCAGAGAGTACAACTTAGATCACAAATTTTGGAAGGAGATTTGTGATAAGAAACATCAGGAATAACAGGCATTTCAGTGGGTGAAATAAATACATACGTCAGCACTATTAACTCCTCCTTTTCAAACTTCCTAAGGAAATAAATCAAGTCTTTCGCATACAAAATGGAGAAATAATCACTCTGTCTCCTTTGAGCTGTTTTGCTACCAGGGTTAATTATCTGCCCATAAATCAACTTTAGCATTTCTGAGAATATTTTCAGGAAAAACTCTACTACATAACCAATAATAATTTTTAGTCAATCTCCAATCGAATGTTAAGTTGAATAAAGTTAAAAATTGCTGAATGCGCGAACATTATTATTTTTGCTTACCTCAGCTGAAAAATAGTCTAAGTCCAAAACATAATCAAAATAAATCAATATTACAGCTAAAAGCGTTCATTCAAAATATTATTTAAATCATTAAAACCAGTTATAAAGTCCGTATATATGTGCATTGTCAATATCTTGATATTTACAAAATTAATCCGCCTAAAAATTGAACCATCTTACACTGGTCAGATGCCAAATGAACACTGTTAATCTCTAATGTTTAACTTTAATTTAGCCATTGAGTACACTTTTTGCCTGATTAGGCAGGAATACAAAACTCTAAACAATATAAAGTTATCCATTGGTCTTTTTCACAATATCAGTCTATTTAAACGAAAAAAAAAGCTTCAACTAAAAGGATAATACAAAACGAGTTTCCTGCTGGGAGGTCTGGAAGTTGAAACCCCTCCATGGAGGCACGGTGACAGCAGCAACGGCCAGACTAAGCCTTTGGACCTGCAAGAACTTAATCGAAAATTAAGCCACTTGAAGTTTTTGATTCTAAATATCAAAATTTATTAGGGGTCTGCTGTTTCACCAGCTCAAGATATATGAACTTGTCTTAACTGATATAGTCCATCAGAGATCTAATGTATTCACTATTAACTAAATCGTGCGGTAAATTATCAGTTTTATTTTTCAAAAAAGCTGATCTTCATCTAGATTAAACCTGGGTATTCTTCCTCCCTTGGCTATAAATGCCTTAACACATTGTAATAAAATGCAATTTTTTCTTATTTCCGGTGAATGGGGAGAATTAAATTAAAGAGTAAGTTATGTTTTAATTTAATCTTGATACAGAAGGTTGGAGAAACTAGACATTTGTCACAAAGGATCCATAAGAATAAGAAATTTCATATGTCTTCAATCTGTATCCAAGAAAAAAAAATACGATTTGTATCCTAGCAAAGGAATTAGCAACTGTCTTTTGCCTCTGTTGGCATGACACTTTAATATGTTTTCAATCGGATATATACCTTTATCGTTGATGAATCTTTGAACTTCATAATTATAATTTCCAACAAAATCTCTTCATCTTTGGTATATGGTAGATGATGTCTAGCAGCTTTATTCTATAAGATTTTTGACATTTCAAAAATAACAGTGGACCATAAATAGGTAACCTTTTCAAAAGTTTGAGAGTTACATTGATTCAGATCTATTACCAACAGAGAATCTCCTCATTTCTTTTGTGCCATTTTCATTCGAATATAATTTTAGAAAAATTTCATTTTTATCGTCTTTATTCTGATTGACCTAAAGCGGAATGAGTTTGGAATGAGATTGATGGGTAAATTGATTGTAAATATTTGTATTTTTATCCAATTCATAAATAAAAGCATCAGTGTTCCAATGACGTATAATAAATAATCGTTTTTTCTTTTAACTGGAGTGAATCTGTATCTCCATTATAAGCTGGAAATTTTTTTCTTGACTGAGAATTGGCACCTACACACATTGTAATAAAATTATAACATGAAAATTTTTGAAATTGCCAGATTAGAGTTCCCTTTGGTAGTATTCACTAGGTTTAACCAGAACTGAAGAATAACAAAACGAATAATGGCAATTTATTAAGGTAAAAACACACCAAGAACATATTTTAATGACTGAAACAAAAAAATAAATATCGTTTCCTTTTCTTTTATGTAAAAGGCAATATGCCAGTCTATGCTGGTGAATTACTTGAAATTTGGATCGTCAATTATTCAAGCACAATTTTTGCTTAATAGGTAACAACGTCGCAAGGACTATAAGCGTTAAAACTCTTGCAAACTTTGCCAGAGGCAGACATTAAAATGTCTTCGTATTTGCTTTCCAATAGCTTATGAGTTCCAATAAGAGATTTTTATTCAATTTTTTGATCAGATCGGTGGGGTTTTTGGATGTTTGCTGCTTCAAAACCATTCGAAACCATCCATTTTAAAAGGACATGCTCTGCAACAATATTTTGTTATTTTTGGAGACCGTAAATAATATTTTGTTTTGGAGTTGTTCAGTGCATACACCCATACTCTACTAATAAAATATTGCATGGAATCAAATAGTCCTTAGAACCTGTTTTGCCCATGCAAGAGAAAACAAAATCTTATATTGAGTCATTTACTTCTACTGGAATTTCACTTTCAATTTCTAAAAATTATTCTTGAGACCAACTATCCTCGACAACGGTATATTACGAGAATTCTCAAAATAGAAAAATTGCAATCCCATTTTAAATACCACATGGAATTGCACAATCAGACATGGAAGAAAGTAGAGGGAGTTCCTATTTAGGAAATCCGCATACGAATTTTCGCCAGTAAGTCCAGTTTATTAGTCTACTGGATAAAACCCAAGGATCATTAGTCTCCTGATCCTTTTCAGAATGATTTGATTGATCAATTATCGAAGGAAAGTTTTTTCACTTAACGTTGAGGGGGAATTGTGATTATTGTATGGGTTAATGCCATTAAACATTAGTAAATCACACATTTAATAATTCTTGAAAGGTTAGCTAAAGGAAGGTGAAACCATAAGAACCATTACTTTCTTCTAATTGACTAAACTCACTAAGGGATATGGGGAAGAACATAAAATAATCAAAAAATGTATTCAGTCAACTGCAGTTTCCCATTTTCAGAATATTTCCCAATAAATCTAAGAAAAATAGTTTTTCCAATGATTTAGAAATGATTTTATACGATAAACTGCCCAATTCATGCCCGTGTAGTCGTATCATTGCTGGTAGTATGAGATTTAAATTATAGTTAGAATTGTCTTTGAAAACCAATAGAAAATATTGTCGTTTAATATTTAAATTACATCACTAGAAGCTCACCTCCGACGGTTATCCAACGATGAATTAGGATGAATAGTATGATCATGATCACGTATCGTATCTTTCTTGCTGAGAATTTCTATCTGAAAGCTCAACAATCTAACCCCGATTCTAATGACTAGACCATCCATTAGTGAAATGGAAATTGGAGAGCATATGCGTCACTACTTCAAAATTAATTTATTTGCTGTTGAACAGGTCTGGTTCAGGCTGCACACATGCATTCCTTACAGCCAAATTTCTCAACAGCCTCAGCCATTTCATCTGTATTATACTAGTGTCTTTGGCCCCTGCAAAAGACCCTGCAACGGCTTCCTGTTGTTTAACAAGTTTTCAAATGAATAGATAACACATGTCTATGAGTTTAGCTTTGCAATCAAAGGCTACCTAGTCACTTTGATAAAGTGTATTCTGAATATTTTGATCGGTGGGGGTATCTCTATCCCTGGAAACTGTTTCCACATAATCACTATGACGCTAACAATGCCACCAATGATGTTTTAATTTCAATTCATTATGAAACCTTGATCGACAAGTTTGATAATAATAACATTTTCCCCTAAATGTTTTCCCCTCACATTAGACTCGACCTATATCGGTAATAGAAAAGAATGGTGAATTGAATCTCTTTTTTTTGGCAGAGTTTTGAAGAATCTATACAAAATTATTAGCTGTTTTCAGTGACAGACACCTCACTGAATATTTTTTTGTTTATCTTTCCGTATCCCTCGGTTCAAATTCACTGTCATTCTACGGCTTCCTCAAGTTAGCTCCAATTTCGGCTTGTGGGAACGAGTTTGATCTTACGAGGAACTATGTTTTTTGGGAGGGAGGAGGTTAAAAAGACATCAGATTTTAGTCTGGGATGCTGAAAGATGCATCAAAAGAAAACGTGTTTTTTAGTGTCAAAGACATAAAAATTCTACATTGTCTCAGAAGTCACTTTAGAATTTAAGTCGAAAATTTCAGGTACTGTTGGCGAAAAAAGGGTTTTGGTTGCTAGTGTATATAAAATTTAGTACTGGTGGAGAGAGAAGAGGCTAAGCCCTTTTTGTTTCTGAACCACTAGAAGAATCTGTTGCTTTATAATTTCAGTTGAGCATTATGCACTATCTAATTCAGAAGATACGTTTTGTACCCAAATTATAAACAAAGTGTGTTTGCAATATCATACGAAAGGTTCTTAGTATCTAATTGAATATTTCAAGGAATTTTTGTGGAAATATCATTGAGATATAATTGGGGGATATCAAAATCACAAACATTTTGTGGATCCTGCTAATAAATTTCACAAGATGAATCCACAACATCTCGTAAACAGCTCACGTATTAGATTTGTGTTTTTCAGGTAGTTTGGGAAAATAAGAAAGAGTGGCAGCATTTGAATATTTAACTTAATAAAGTCTTCTTTAAATTTCAAAAAAACTCATCTAAACTCAGCTATTCTGCGTATCTGCCAAAAATCTATGCGGCGGTATGTTTGCAAAATATTTTATCGTTACTATTGCTGGAATGGCTTAGGATATCGATCAGAAGCACTTGCGATTGTAAAAGGATATGAGTGATCCTAGAGGCTTGAACTTATTATGTTACCATGTTTTAAAAACAAACAACATTCTAAAAACAAGTTCTTAAAACAAAATTCTAGGCTACCGAAAATCCAAATTAAAATCTCGAATATAATCTCCAATATGGCAGACCACAAAAAAGAACAGGCTCTATCAGCTCCAAAAGTAAACTCGATGTAAATCTTCATTAACTCTCTGTAATATAATATGACCTCAAAATCTGAATATAGACCAAATATTCCATGCACATATTCATTGTCTCAATTTTACGTCTCCACTGATTTTGTAATCTCGCTATTTACTACACTTTTTTAAAAATAAAAAAATTGCTTGAAAGTGTAGACATTTTATTCTTTTACTGCTAAATAAAGAACGCCAGATATTAAAAAAAATGTCAGATTAAAACCTTCCTGGTAGTAAATTCTGTTTTGAAAAGTATTATTGTAAATTTTCAACATGCATTTGGAAACACGCCATTTCTTTGATATTTCATCCTTCAAACCCTTTATCTAATAAATATTTATGTAGGATATGACCAAAAAATTCACCTTAGAATAGTAGTCTCTTCAGATTAGTCATGTATGCTTTTAGATGAATTACTATTATGGCCCAATTATGGCTTAGTATTTGAAAATCCTAGGGACCATCTGCTAAAATCAATATTATTGTGAAATCGATGCTGGTATATCATAGCCCACTCTATTACAATAAACCGGGATAGTTAGAGTTGCCCGTTAAAGGCTAACCGCTTTAGCCAACAAATGTATGGATGCTTTTAGAATTAGTTTACCACCCAATTACAACTTCTGAGCTTCCATGGCATTCAATACCACTTTGAGCTACTTCAACAAAGGGTATTTGTAGTTTTGGTATACGTAAATTATCACAAATTGGAAAGTTATACCGAGAAATGATACAACAATCCTTTAAGCCAGTTTTACAAGGTTATCACAATCAGAATATCACATGATGTTTTCTTCTATTCTTCTGAAGAATCCTTGGCCACTCCTGCCTAGAGCAATGAAGTTTGGATGGAGAGGGTGAATATAAAACTGGGGAACAATCAAGTGGAAAATTATAGTAAGAAATAAAACCTCTTTAATCTGGATAAGTTTGATCATTGACATTCTCTATATCAATAAATAGCACAAAGAAACCTGAGAAACACGAACCGATATTACTCCATGGAAATTCTAAGCACTTCAGCATCCCAATCAAAGGTTCGATAAAACATGAACTTGCAAAGTATAGAAATTTTTGAAGTGTATTCACTCAAATTGTCACTAAAAATAACTCCCATTAAAGACTAACTTGAACTAAACTAATTTTAAGGCAATCTTGACAAATAGAAAGGAGGAACATAAGAAAAGTATGAAAAAAGAGAAATGCTAAATAGGAGGAAGCATATGAATTAAGTTTTTTGTATTTCAATTTGTGCCTTATTTGAGCACACCCGAGGTGTGCTAAAAAAAAAACTCCTAAATTTCTTAGGAATTGTCTTCATCCTAATTAGTTTCTATTACGTAATCAGAAAATGCTTGACGAAAAAAAAAAGATTTAAAAAGAGGAAGGAGAAAATTTATAAGCAAAAAAATGAATGTCCACCTAAGTCTATAATCTAACTTTAACCTAACTAAAGCCAGGTAAAAAGTATAGAAAATTGTATGTGCTTCAGACTTTTTAGTTCTTAATTGGAATCCCAAAAATGTTCAATTAGGCAAGTCACTTATAAAAGTTACTAAATATTCAAACTTTCTTTAAAATGTGCCCTCTTACGACATTCTAAGACCACTGAATCTATACAATTACCCCTTGGAAAACATATAAATAAATAACCACGCATCCATGATCTTTCTTCTGGCAAAAAATACAAAATTCCATAATTTTACAGGGAAAAGCTTGAAACTTCTAAAGTAATGTTCTTTAATGAGTGGAATCACATGGTGTGATTTTCATGAAGATTCTATGATTTTTAAGGGGTCTCTCTCCCTTTTTTCAAAAATGAGGCAAATTTTATCAGGCTCGTAACTTTTGGTGAGTGACACTAATTTTGGTGAAACTTATATGTTTACAATCAGTGTAAAAATGTAATTCATTTCCTGTATATATTGATATCAAAATATCTTTTTTTAGAGTTTCGGTTACTATTGAGCCGGCTTGCTCCTTCCTATAGTTCGTCACCACGAACTGTTTGATTCTGTATATCAAATTGGCTGTTCCCTCGTCAACACCCCGCTTTCTACGCTAAAGCTTTTTTTATTGTTCTAAAAATTATAGTTGTGAGAAAGAGTCAAACTTTAGCGTAAAGAGGGGGGCGTTGAGGCAGGAGCAGCCTGTTCAATATATGGAATCGTTTCAGTTCGTTTTCATGTCGCTACTTACTTTAAGTGAAAAAAACTTGCTTTTTTATGTAATTTCAGAATGATTTTATATTAATACATGTTTCTCTTTTGGCTCACCAAAAACACATGAAAAATTAAAACAAAATTTGCGTATATTTTTTTTTTGCTAAATGGTTTTTTCATAGATTTAATCGGACGATTCTGATAAAAGAGGATGGAGGAGGAGGCTTAGCTGCCTTCCAGTTTTTGGTTACTTAAAAATGCAACAAGAATTATTTTTACGAACATTTTTATTAATAATAAATATACGTAACTTACAAATTAACTTACGTAACGAACTTATATATTTCTATATTTTATAACGAATATGAGGGGGTTTGTACCCTTCCCAAAGCCTTACTTCTTACACTAAGGTTTGAATTTTGTCCCAATTCCTTAAGAATGACCCTTGAATCACATAGGCCATAGATAAAATGGTTGTAACTACTATAAACACTTTAGCGTAAAGAGCGAGGTATTGAGGAGGAGACAAACCCACTTATATACATAATACTTACTGTTCGTTTGAAGTTTTATGCTGCTCCTTACTTCAAGTTGAAAAAACTTGTATTTTTTATTTTTTCATTGTTTATTTTTTAAATAAGGCTATAAAATCCTGTGGCCCCTTCATGGAAATTCTCTTTCCTCTTGATCAATTCCTTCATGGAGAGATCCTCCCACTTGACTACTTCCCCAAGGTTTACCCGTCCCCCCCAAGTGAAGAAGTTCCCCTGAAAATATCGGTACACTTCAAAATAACTATTACTATATGTGAACAATGGTGAAAGTTTGTAACCTGCAGCTCCTCTCTTGGCGATTGTGGGGATAAAGCCGTCTCAAAAGACATAGCTAGGCAATATCTAAATTTCGATCCGGTGGCTTCGAGGAAAATGAGCGTTGGAGGGGCAATAGGTGCCATTCAAATTTTTGGTCTCTTAAAAGGGCACTAGAACTTTTAATTTCCGTAAGGATGAGTCCTCTCATGCCATTCTAGGACTACTGGGCTGATACGTTCATCCCTGGGGGAAAACAAACGAACAAACAAATAAACACGCATTCGTCATCTGTCTTCTGGCAAAAAACACCAAATTCCGGGTTTTTGTAGACAGGAGCTGGAAACTTCTACAGTAGGGTTCTTTGTTTCGCAGGATCTGATGGTGCGATTTTGTTAGACTCTTATGACTTTTCGAGGGTGTGTCCCCCTATTTTCGAAAATAAGACAAATTTCCTCAGGCTCATAACTTTTGATGGGTAAGACTACATTTAATTAAACTGATATATTTAAAATCAGCATAAAAATATAATTTATTTGATGCAATTATTGATATCAAAATCTAATTTTTAGAGTTTCGGTTTACTATTGATCTGGGACGCTCCTTCTTACAGTTTGTTACCACGAACTGTTTGAATAATAATAAGAATTCCTTTGACGCATCATTAAAATTGAAATTTAAACTTATAGTCTCCTATTTAAAAGACAAAAGTAATTGCTTAGCAAATATATCCTTCCTGTGTCTTTTTTTACTTCCCGACCCCTTGTAAACCCTCAAATTGTTCAAAAAAAAATTTGAGATGGTAATTTTCCTTCAAAATAGTCAGAACGTCACATAAATATGCTTTTGTCAATTGCATGACCTCAATAGAACTCTGAAGGACGGCCATATGTATGTATATTTGTATTTCCAAAAAAGCGGTCGGGCCATAGGGGAAAGTAGAAAATAAACATACAAAAACCAACAAATAAAACAAATAAATTAAAATGTAAAAGGTGCTTTTATAAGAATCTTCACAATATTATTTATAAAAAGCTATATATCTTTCACGATGCATAAGCCCTTCATCAACATACTCAGTCAGATTCCTTAATGCCAATTTAACTCGTGATCCTACTATCCCTTCCACCCTCCTTCTATCTATCAACACAAACGAAAAACGCTCATTTCTCATATATGCCAGTTCCTTACAATTTCCCCACAAAAAATTAAAGATATCATCTTCACCATCCCCACATATCAGATAAGGGACTGGGTTAACACTATGACTTCCTTTCTCTTTCCCCAAATTTAATCGACCCTCCTCTTAGAATCAAAATAATTTTTTTGCCCCCTTTCAACCCCTACTTAAAATAAACTTCTTCCCTCCACACTTCTTTTACCTTGCAAAACAGATTCAAAGAACCCGAGGCCTCCTCCCGAGCATACTACTGCTGTATTCCATTCTTGTGTCAATTTTTTTTTACCTTATCAACCACTGTATCTGAATTTGTTCCCTTACCCTCATTCCAAAAACACGAATATCCTACTTCATCGAAAATTTTTATTAAATTTCTGTGGCCATCCTACCCCTATCTTATCCCCCAACAAGCTAAAATACACATCTTTCGCTAGCCTATTTTTCCTTCTTAAAATTTTTATCCAAAACTTTTCAATTCTTATTAATCTCTCTTTTCTTGACCTACTTAGTCCAAAAGCCTCTCCATAACAACACTGTGAGTAAATTTATAGGCCGGACAAAATCTCTTAGATTAATTCCTTCACATTCTCTCAAACTCCTGACTTTTACGAAACTTTTACGAAAAATCGAAGGGGTTTGAAAAAACCAGCAATAGCAAAGTAAATATACCACACTAAATCTTTACTTTGACAGTGTTTCCTTCTACCTAAGTGTTGCACACCAACTTCTCTAGCGCCAGGTACCTACGAATGGTAAGGACGATATTAATTGCTATTATAACCAGCTTGGGATGTGTATAAAAAAAGGTAAAGGAATCTGCCACACCTAGGCAACATATTCGTAAAAAGACCCAAAATCTAATTGGTCAATGAACTCTTGTTTAAAGCTGATTAGAAACAAAGTTAAACTATGTCTGCATATATAGAATGAATTTGGTCGGCCAAGTTTTGAGCGTGTGGCTTATCTCAAACGTAAAACTAAAACTGAATATAAACCATTCTCTGTGGTCAGCACTTTCCATGGCAGGGATTTTTCCGTGAGTAGGAAATATTTGCGAAAAGTGATCGATTCTGACAAATTTAGTCATGATATTGACAAGTAACTGTCTTCCAGTTTCAGCTTGGTATTAACATTATTTTTCGATTTTCTTACAAGTATAGACAAGGATGGTATCTCTAAAACGCATATACCAATTGAATGCACTCCCCTTATATCCCAGCTTCAGATTCTTTTCCAAATGTGTATATTTGCTTCAAGCGTACCCGAGTCTTTTGTTTGGCACTGTTTCGTCAATTTTGAAAATGGGAAAGTCACAAACTGACTGTTCCAGTTATCGACATATTACTGTTTCTTGTAACATTATTAAGGTTTCCAAGTATATCCTTCTACCTTTTCTGACTAAAAATAATAATGAGGGTGAGAACCAATTTGGTTATCGGCATGAAATTGGTTGTCTGCATGCGCTAAATATTCTGTCTTGTTTACTGGTTAGTAATTCTTCCAAGAGAAATGGTTCTTATATTTTTATTTTGGATTTTCTGACAGTGTTTGATAGTGTAGTCAATAGTCAGCTCCTTTTTTCTCATTTTAATTCTTAGGTCAATATTTCTGTTATAATAATAATTAGGTTTTGCTACTCAAATTCTTTCTTTCAATTTATATCTGCAGCAGACACTATTATAAGAGTACGAAAACAAGTTAGGCAGGGCTGTGTTTTGCCCCCTACAATTTTTGCAATTTGTATTTCTAGGGTGCTAGCTATGATTTCGGGTACATATCTTTCTGGTCTTAAGGATGTTTCTTATCTGCATATGCTGACAGCATGCTCCTGATTAGCCGTTCAAAACCCGGTCTTTCCCAAAGTTTTTGATACTTTTTCTGATTTTAGCCTTTCATTTAGTCTAGATAAATGTCAGTTTCTTCCCTAAAACTGTACTACTGCTACTCCCCTTTACTGTAATAACTTTACAATCCCTATCGTCGATTGTATTACTAACAACCTTTATCTCCATTACTAACAACCTTTGGAGCTTGCTTCAGCGTACTGTTTTTTATATAAATAAAAACATCCAGATTGGCTATGCAGATATTGTTGCAAACAGAAGGAAGTATAATAGACGTTCCCTGGCCAAACTTTATTCTACTTTCTGTGATCATTTTTTCCTTTTTTATTCAGTTTTTTCCCTTCTTAAGGAAGGCAATTTAAAAAGGTCCCAGATAAAATGTTTCAAATTTTGCTCATTTCTTCTGTATCTTCCACCTTTGACAAAAAACTAGATTCTTGTTAGCAAATTTTCTGTTCTTGTTATAACTTTAAAATTGGAGATTCTAAACAGAAAACTCTCCTCTACAGCTTGTTTTTTCCTATGCCTTCACCACAGTTATATCCATTATTTTTGTTGATTCTGTGTGTATAATTTTTTTCCCTTGTATTTTTTAATTATTCTTACTCCACCATATTTACTTTATATATCGTGTGAGTGATACTTAAATTATTAATAATAGTAAATGCTTTACTTTTTGTGATAGAATAATTAACATTTTTGTATTGTTTTTAAGAGATATCACTTAGAAATAACAAGTATACTGGATATAGTCAAATTCGTTTTACTGACAGCTATTGCTGTCAGTCAAAGGACACAAACCTGTTAAACGTTTAACAAAAAAAAAATATTTTAAACCTTTTAATTTTATAGAGAGGTCAGAGGACATTCTTAGAATGTGGAGCATTAGATGGGGAAATATTCTCTGCAACACTTCACCTGGAAAGGTTTCTTAACTGGACTGGTGTGCTTATTGAAGCAGATGATAAATTTTATGCTGACATGAAACTTGTACATCGGAAAGCTTATATAGTTCATGCATGCATAAGCATTGAGGAACACCCAACAATTGAATCTTTCATTTCCACCCCGGTTCAATTTAAAATCAATGGGTATAATAGAACAAGTGAGTTCAATTTTTAATGATATTAAATCAATGATTTAATGTAAGGCCCATAGTTTATTGTTTAAATATAAATGTATTCGCGTTCGTCCAGATAATAAAATATAAGCAAGTAACAGATTTAAAAGAAATTAAAAAAGGTTAATTTGTATGATCCTGTACCCCAAAGCAAAACTTAATTGTTTAGTTTTATGGTTTAAGCTAAATCTGAAACATTTGGGTAGGTAAAATTTTGCTACCAAAATTCTGTTGATAGCACTTTATTTTGTAAAAAAAGTTTAAATGGTGACTTTATATTTTTATTCTTCAAAAAATTTTGACTTTATCCAATTATAATTATCCAGAACAAGAGGGATCATATCAATCACGATAATTATAATGCTCAAAGTCAAATGAACTAATATTGGTTCTAATATTACAGAGTAATTTGATTACAAGTAATTTGTAAGAGCTGTTGATTATTTAACAAGTGATAATTTTGTGTTACCCGTCAGGAGTTAAAAAGAGAAACGTCTCAACATAAGGACGATGATTATTGCTAACAATGTGTCACTTTCACCTGACTGAAAGTTGTCATTTTCAATTTACTAAAAGCAATATTTATTTCAAACAGTTTGTTCTTTATTTGTCGTAAAATCAAAACAATATAACGAAGAACTGGGTCACACATATACACAGTGCTCAAAATATACATGCAATTTCCTCCTCTCTCTTAAACCCTTTGGATTACTATTCTCACCGGTACGTTTTGAAAACCATGTTTATTTTAGACAGTACCGTTTGATGGCCAAGGTATACAAAAAAGAGAAATTTCCGTTATGTTCTTGATTAAAAGAAAGCACTACTGAAGGCAAACTGATTTTTGGTTAGACCCTAGAAGCTTCATATGCCTTGAGTATTCAAAGCTATAATTACACAAGAAAAAAAATTTGCAATAAATTTTGTTTTCCGTCAATTATGAATGAGAGTGTGGCCTTAAGAGAATTAGTGGCCGTAGCCGTAATCTTATTTGATATTCAACTTCCGTTTGTTTTAAGTTCAAGGATACTGTTTTGTTTTAAGAGAATTCCCTCTTCTTTGAATTTATTTTTATATCTTTAGGAGTATATATCACCATTAAGTGTTGTGTGATTACTCTTTTAACATGTTTATTTTTAATTTCCTTTATCTATTTGTAATATTGTCAATTCGTTTAAAGTGTGAATCATTGCAAGACTTTATTTTTGCCTTTTATAAATCTTGGTATGGCTCTTTACTTTTCTTTGTCTATTTTGCTGTATTGTAACCGTTCAATTTTTTTCGTCTTATTTGATGAATTAACGAAAATATTCTACACTAAAAATTTATTAAAGAAAAGTTAAGGACTGTATTAAAGAACAGACGAGCAGAAATAAATCCACAAATACATAAACTGTTAGGAGAGAATATTTCATCTTTTTAAATAAATGAAAAATGTATTAAAATAAAGCGTAATTAAAAATGATGACGAACAGAAAATATTACAAATAGCAGTACGATGACCCTTCTTTCTCTAAGCCCTTTAAAAACTATAAGTTTAATAAAGTTTTATTAAAATCCATTTTTTATTTCGATCAGTCTGTTCTTGTTCGTCAAAATACATGCGACAGAAAAATATAACAACCAAAATACTCAAGGCTATTGAAAAAAATTAATGTGCTCCGATGGACAGTTTAAATTATATTGGTATTAATTAATAAAAATATCGGCAATTTTTTATTTACTAAGATCACGAAACGATGAAAATACTAAAACCATTATTTTTAATGTATTTAATTTGCCTTTGGCTGCTTTAGGGGGTGTTCATTCTACTCTTGTTTGTAGTATTTTCCATCTATTTTAAGTTTAACTTGACTTTTCAATGGAGCTCCTGCCACTTTTATTTCCCATTTACCCATTGATAACTTAAGCCTATTATGATATTGACTAATTATATGGATTTTATTTCTGCTCGTCTTTGGTTTAGTGTAGCTCTTTTACTATTATCAGAAGACTTTACATAGTGAAGCTTTCACAATGAGTTTGTACATGACATTGTGTATTTGGCTGGCTCTTAAGAAAACCCTTAGAGTTGAATAATTAAGATTTTGGCCAACTATTCTCATCTTAGATAAAAATTTTGAGATACCTTTTAATCATGTTTCACGTTAGAGCTTTGAATGAATGAGACCAGGGAATCATATAAAAATAAACAGATTGACAATCTGCTTATTTTCTTGTCTTATATTGGAGTCAAACGTTTTCGAACTACAACTTATCCTGTTAAAGCCCTTTATATAATCAAATATGAATTGGTAGTTTTATCATACAAAATATCCCGTGCATAGTCCTGTATCAACTGCTTGTTAATTTAAACAAATATATATTTTGCTGAATTATGGAAAAGAGTTTCCATTTGTTGCTAAAGATAAAAAAATATGAGTTCAGAGACCAATTTAGCCAGATCAACTATCCGGTTAACGTTCTCCTGGCAAGAAAACTTTACTTGAGGTTACTCCACTAGCCTTAGATATATCACTGTACCTAATATCCTGTTTTTATCAATTGACATAAGTGAGGATTTTCCAGAAACTCTAGAGGCTGTAGCAATTGTCAAAAACTTAATGACCGTGAATTGGGATTTGATATGATAACGGCAAAAATGTTAAAGAAGTCTTTTCGAGAATGCTAAATGAATGGACTGTTCGTCTAGTGGGAGTTTGGAGCATGGAAAAGGTCTCAAGTGATTGGAATAAAGGTATTCTAGTCAAACTGCTTAAGAAGGGAGATGATATCACCTGTGACAACTCTAAATCAACCTAACATCAGTGCCAAGTAAAGTTTTGGCCATGAGAGATCTAAGAGAAGAACAACGCAGGATTCGTCCGGTTAGATCACGTTCTTACCCTATTTTTAGCCTCACACTTATGGTGGAAGAGTCAAGAGAAGGGAATAAAAAGATATATTTGCACTTCGTTGATTTCGGAAAAGCTATGACTCTATCAATTTCAATATTTCATGGTAGTTTTCAAAATTTTATTAAGTACCTAATAAGATAATCGGAATAATAAAGGCCCTCTATAAAGAGAGGAAAGGTTTTGTCCAAACCTAAAATGGGGAGACCCAATTCTTCAATATTCTCTTCGGGGTGAAACAAGGATGGATGTTATCCCCGTTCCAATTAATCCTAGTAATGGATTATATCCCACAGCAAGATTCTGACTTTAGTGTAAAAGTCAGTGCCCAGCAGCTCATAGATGTAGGCTTCGCAGACAAAGAAGTACTTCTAGAAGATGTGAAGCAACATTCGCAGTTACTAATGGATACCAATGTGAATGGTGGAACAGTCAATGAGATAAAAAGACGAATTGGACAAGCAAGTTCAGAATTCAACAAACTAAGGCTAGTATGGCAAGGCAAGAAATATTCTTTCAGTCTAAAGCGCTGTCTTTTGAATAGCAACGCCTTTTCTGTTCTTTCTTTTGCAATTAATGTTGGAAGCTGAATGTTTAGCTGGAAATACATATCTTAGCATTTAAAAATATCTACCTTAGAAGAATTTTTAACATTTTGTGGCACGGTAGAGTCATGAATACAGTGGTCTGCAGTCGAAAAGGTCAACCGCAAGTAACTGATCTAGTGAAGCAGTAAAGATGGACAAATCTTGGTCATGTTCTTTGAATGCCAGTAGACTGTATTCTGAATGCTGTCTACAAGTTTGTATCCAAGGGTGGGCAAAAAAGGTAGGACTAAGATGTGTTGAGCTGTCATCAAAACCACAGATGGAGGACGTCTCGGCAACTACTCCACTCTGAAAAATCTGATGAGGCTTTGTTCATGTCCTATGTGTCAAACCTGGCCCTGGACAAATTTAGGTCTTAGGTAAAGTCTTCGTTGCCTTAAAAATTACAGATTGACACATGTAAAAAGGTGTCTTTAGTCTAATCTTGGGTAGCATTATTTTTTCATTATTGTATTTGCTTGCAGTATGGCGTATAAATATTCCAAAGAATTGTATATAGCTATTAGATGCTCTATTGTATATAGCTTTGTTAATTATTAGATAAACTTAATAAGGACCTAAGAAAACTTGTAAATAGTTGAGACAGTAACAGTTTAAATCCTGATCATCTAATTGCCCAAAAATTTAAGTGTCTAAAGAATTGTACTTCCTCTGTTATTACGGAAAAAATTCAAAAACAGCGTTAATTTGTGCTTTAATCTTCATTAAAATCCTTATCTTATCATAAATTGGATTTTTCCATGATATTATTTGAGGAGTCAAATCAGCCTGTACTAAAATGAACTGAGAAAGCGATTCTATGTTAAACACTTCTACTAACAACTCACCACAGTACCAAACCACCTGAGGTCAACACAGCTAAAAACACCCCCCTCCATTCCAGTCTATTCAGAGCCTCCCTCTTTACACTCTTCAAGGAAGTTCCCATTTCCTTTAAATCTTTCTGTATGACATCTTCCAAACCCAGACAAGGACAACCTGCTTTTCATTCAGCCCTAGACAGTTGGCGGAAAAGGACAATCTTTGGCAGTGTGTCATCCTTCATCTGCAGAACGTGCCATAAGCATCTCAATTTTTCTTTCTTTATAGCCCTAGAAAGCAGAATTGAACCACAACTTTCGTACAGTCTACTGCTCAAACTACGATTACTCTGCCGGTTACCCAGAACAGTCCATCAGCAATTTCTCTGGAAGAAAACTAGTAATTCTTCATCCGCTTTTTGAAGCGCCCATACTTCATAGCCATATTTGACCAATGTCATTACTATTTCTTCCAATATTCTAATCATGGTTTGCAGACTTAAAATCATATTCTTACAAACCTTTTTTAAGTGTGAAAAAACCATCCTACACCTTGGCTCTTCTACTTTTAACATTCTCACAGCTCCCCCTTTTTACTAATAATACAACCAAGATAAATGAAATTGCCCACCTGATCAATCTTTTCGTTACCCAACGTCACCTTTTCATCTTCACTTATTCCTAGCCTTAGTGACTTAGTCTTCTTTACATTAACTTTCAAACCTATTTTAGCACCCTGAATTCGCCAAACCTCTAAAATTTCGTTCATTTCCCCCACACTTTCATCTAGGATGCTAAAATCATCAGCGTAATCTTGTTTCAGGAGAGTTTTTCCTCCACATTTGATTCCGTGGTCTCCCATTGCCTTTCCTGCGCTCTTTAAGACAAAGTCCATCCAAATGATCCTTAAAAAGGGAAGAAAACACAACTCTGCATAACTCCTGATGTAATACTAAACCAGCTACTAACCTCATTTACTACCTTAACCGCAGCAGTGTTCTTCTTGTATATAGCACTTATCACTTTAAGGTAGGTGTCTGATAGACCAAGTACGGATAATACCTTTGCTAAAGCTTATTTATCAACAGAATTCAACGCTTGCTCATATTCTATAAAACTGAGGACCAAAGGCGTTTTCCAACTAAGTTACTTCTCAATTACAAACATAATAGTAAAAATTTGGTTCACACCAAATCTTAAAGTAATAATAGTATTACTATTGTTCACTAAAATTCAAAACATAAAAAATTAATCAGCAGTGAAAAATTTTGAGGTTAAGCTATACACCAGAGTAAACAAGAAAGATAAAAAGTATACAAAACCTTACATTTCATGACCAGGAGCAGCAGAATAATTTTTCAGAGGATTTAATAGTCATCCAGGGATGGGTCTTTCTTAGTAATACAACCCTAAGACGTAGATCATAATACAAAAGCGATTATTCCATAGAATTATAATATTTAGCTGACCAAACATAAGACTTGTAAGACAGTTTAGTCAAAAAGAATTATCAACATAACGTGTCGATAAAGAAAAACGCAAATGTATGATGCATTATTTTATGTCGGGCTTATATATTACGAATTAGTATTGATTCGTAGTTCAAGGTGAAAACATCTGTCTTGAATTGGATGTCATAAATTTAAACCAGTAAGCTTTTTCAGTGAATTTTAATCCCTGCAAAGCTACTTAGATTTCGCAATACCTGGCAAAGGATTAAATTGGGTGACCTTGAGTAAAATTATTACTCAGCATTTCAGTAAGTGAGAGATAATCCTATGGTCATAACTATCAAATCATATAGATTCATTAGTCATTTTTGGAAATTTTTACTAATAAGCGAGCAGAAGAGGGAGGTGTTCTGTGGCAAGCGTCGTCGTACCTGCCGGGAGTGTGTCTCCCTTAAATTGCTGGGAATAGATAGCAAGAGCCTACGCTTCCCTCGCTTATTGGCATTTCGAGCTTCTGAAATTTAGCCAACTACCATTCAGCTTTTGTGCGGTTAAGACGTGTTTTGCCCATGGTTATGTTTTTGACTCGGAATTGGATTAACAGACATTTCGCATAAAAATTGACTCTGATTCGGATACGGACTGCTTTTTTTATGCCACGGTTCTGAACTTGCTGCAGCATAATAATGAAAAAGGTGTCGAAGCTACAGTGATCTTAAAATTTGCTGTCGAATTCTTCGAGTCAAGTGATATTGCCAAATCGAAGAAAATCCTGTGGGATACGCTGCCGAAATCGACCGAGCTCTATCCAAGGCGCACAGACTCAAACGCATCTCTGAATCATTTGAAAGACATGTTAGAACTTCTTCAGAATCAGATTGCTTCTGAGGAAATGCCTGTCTTTGTTATCCGTTTCACAGCCGAAGTTCTCTGTATTCCAGCAGTTGCTTTCTCCAAGATAGCTTCTAAGCATAACAAAATTCGACATCGACAGACTCTTTCGCAAGTTAATGAGAAAATGTCAAATTACGATCTGAATTTCCCCAGCCTCCCTAGCAGTGCTACTGGTAGTGATATAAGCAAAGCCACTGTTATTATCACGAATGTACCACGTGATCTCGATAATGCATCTAAAGGGAAGGAAAGAATTGACTGTTTTTCTGGTCACGATTGCATTGATACTGTGCGCGCATCTGGTGATAAACTTATTGTGAAGATCGATAGCGTGGCCGCTGCTGACTTTTGCAAATCTGCATGCTCGGTTTTTCGTGATTGTGAAGCAAAAATGGTGGAGAAAAAGTTTTTTGGTATAATGAAAGGCGTTGGACAAAATCTTGATCTTGAGCCTCTTACAGCTTGCAGGGGTGTTCGAGACACAATGAGAATTGGGAGCTGAAATTGTGTGAAAATTACGTTCAAAGACGAAATTTCTTTTTTCCTCGGCCCTTAAATCAGTCCTGAAGATAGGCTGTGAACTATTCCGAGTGTATGAATATCGGCAAATTCCTAGGTCCCGCAGGAAATGTCAATCACCTGACCACCTTGCTGCAAAATGTCCCATAAAAACTACAAATGCTCACGGTGCTCTGGTCTCCATATGAAATCCTGTGAATCACCTTGTAGTAATATCCCAAAGAGTGCAAATTGTAGTGGAGATCATGTTGCTTATAGTTTTCGTTGCTCCAAACTAAAGGCTCTTGTTAATTCCAAAGACCTTCTCGCTTGCAATCATGAATGAGTATAAATTCTCATTGTGCTCTTTCAACATCAGTGGGACAAAGGATAAAGTAGTAAGATTTGATGAAAACTAACTAATCATGATGTTCTTCTCTTGCAAGAACACCTGCTCCCAAGTTGCAGTGTAAACTTTATAAGGCGAAGTTCTCAACATACTGTTTTCACCAGGAATGCCCGCCATACCCGAGGCTGGCCTGCTGGTGGTCTTGCCTGTATATTAAGCGATCTTTGCCTAGCTGTTTGTGTCCTAGCTGCAACCAATTCTCTAAACACTATCTTCCAATCCGGTTTGCAGACGTGATCCTAATCAACGCCCATTTGCCCCATGGTAGAAGATCTGTTTCTTCTTTCTCCACCAATGCGAATGTTTGCAACAAATTAAAGAATCTTATATCTGGTATTGAGTGTCTGGGATTCAAGTGGGTGCTTATAGGCGACATAAACTGTAACATCAACGTTTCCTCGACAAGAAAGGAAGTGCTTTTTCAGTGTCTACCCTCAGCATTTAAGGTCCTAACGAAAGACCTCAGTTTTATATATATACACTGTAGTAGTTCTGTCTCAAATTTGGGCCACTGTGTCTGCTATCATTCATTTCAAACTTCAGCAGTACATGTTGATGAAGATGAGAGAAATTATGATCTTTTACCTCTGTATTTTGATATTACGGTTACTTATGCTCAAACCAACCCGCTCAACGACGTACACTCAAACCAACTCGCACTGTCGCATAAGTTGTTTGAAAAGCGTGATTGGTCTAGTGCGAACATGCCTCTTTACCTCGCTACACTTGGAGCTCTACTGTCCACCGTACGTGTCCCTTTCCATCTTCTTTGCACAAATGCGTTCCCCATTATTGACGATGCTCGTGCTGATTTGAATCACTATTATCGTGACATTATCTTATGTATAAAGCAAGCTGAAGATGTAGCCGTCCCGATGAACCGAGTCAGGTGGAATACCCAAAAACCAATTTGGAAGTGTGATCCTTTGCTGAAAAAAGTCAAGAATAAGGCCAAATTCTGGTTCAGAATCTGGTCTGCCTATGGTCGACCTTCTCGGGGTAGTGTGTTTGATCTAAAATAAAAGACGAAACTCGAATATAAACGCCATCTTCGTGCCATTCTTTACTCCGGTGAAATTTTTCCGAAAAGTAATAATGAGTGGCGAAAAGTGAAAAATTTTGCCAAGTTTCCGGATACAAGTTCTAGTGATATTATACCTCGTCCATCTTGGATCGAACATTATTCAAAAATATTTTCGAAAGTTAATTATGCAGTGCATAAGCGTTTTTCACGTTTGCTCGAAAAAAATTCGCCGTCAAGTTTATGTCAGAGACATGTAATTCCAGTTGAAAAGTGGGCTATTGTTAATGGTATTAAGGGTTTAAAATCAAAATCTTTTGATATTGATGGGATTAGTGTTTTGATTCCAGTTGAAAAGTGGGCTATTGTTAATGGTATTAAGGGTTTAAAATCAAAATCTTTTGATATTGATGGGATTAGTGTTTTGAATCTTGTTCCGAATTCTTTTGAACTGGTATCTCATCTCCAACTGTTTTTTCATATGTGTTTTAGTAGTTCGTGTGTGCTCGACTCGTTCTTATGCGGTAGTATTACGTCACTTCTAAAAAAAGGAAAAGATCCGGTTTCTCGTAGTTCTTATAGGCCCATAACGGTAGCTTGTACTCTTAGCAAGCCTTTTTAACACCATCTACTACTACTTTATATAACTAAGCTTGCTCTATATGATGATTATCAATTTGGTTTTAGATCGGGGCTAGGTTGTCATCATGCTCACCGTGCTTTGACTTCTTTATTAAAAAATGCCCATCGCACTCGTCGTGTACTTCATTTCGCAACCCTAAACTTGTCTAAAGCATTTGAAACTGTTTCTCATGCTCAAGCATGGGCAGCATTATGCCAGAGAGAAGTAAATCCTTCGGTAATTCACGTGCTTTGTTTTTGGTACTCCCATTCTTACCTTCGCCTTAAGTCATTAGATAATTTTTATTTTGGTCATATCCCTGTTCGTTGCGGTGTAAGACAAGGGGGAGTTCTTTCGCCGTATATTTTTAATGCTTGTATTGAAAATGTACTATCAAAAATATTGACTACGTTCCTACTAGGACCATCTGATATCTCATGTCTGGCATATACGGATGACCTTCTTCTGATTAGTCAAACCGAGTCTGGGGTTGCCCGTTCAGTGAAGTCAGTTACTTTTGCTCTCCGCGATATCTGCCTGTACCTAAATATTGACAAGTGCGAGTTTCTTCTTATCAACGGTAATAATTGTTCAGAATCACTCCAATGCGGTTGTTTTAGTGTTCCTCTTGTTAAATCGTTTCGTTGGCCTGGTATAACAGTTTGCGATTCTAAGAGTGCTCTCCGGTCTCGTGCTGTCAAAGATATTAGTGATAAGCTGAGGCTGAGCTACTCTTAGATTGTAGCAAATCGTGGACACTATAGGAAAAGAGCGCAAAATCGGCTTTACTCAACTTTTTGTTATCATTCTGTAGTCTTCTGTTTTGGTATTAGGCCACTTTTGTTGATTCCTGATCTAAAACATATTCGCAAAAATTGTTACTGGTACTGCAAATTTCTTTTATATCTACTTCGTTCTTAACCGGAATACCAAACTGGTTAAAAAGTATCGTGCGAAAGATATTACTGGTGCTTTTGAAAAATTATCTGCCAAGCTAGCTATTGAAGCGATTTATGGGCTAGGATGTTTCCATCACCTTATCCGTCTTTTTCTATATGTGATTAAATTCGTTTCTTGTATTACTTTTGCTGTTTTTTTTTGTATTTTACTCAAGTTAACCCCTGTTTTGTAAAGTGGGTGATAAATAAGTTATTATTATTATTATTATTATTATCTATTTAATTATGTTAATAAGAAATTCCTTGATTTTATTTAATTATCAAGTTTAAATTTAAGTGACTATTTTGAATCTATTTAGAAATTTTATAGGCTCTTGAGATCTTTTTCTTGGAAACATATAAACGCTTATATTCTGCGCTTGGAATTAATGAAACTAAATTTTATCTATTATTTTTGACCTTTTGAAGCTCCCCTTGGTCTTCAAAGTCAAACATTTAGTTCTATAGATCCTTCCCACAGGGTCCCTTCAAATTCAAAGCTGTGTCCTGTAAGCCGTTAAGACAAGACTTAGACTTGCCTGAGATATTACAGGTATGCCATTTTGACAAAGAGGATACAAATAGTATATAATTCAGTACCCCAACAAGATCTATCTTTATTTCCTTAGCCACTCCTGGGTTATTGCCATAAATATTTTTGACAACCAAACTTCAAATAGTGTGTTGTCATTTTGTTCAACATGAACTCCTAGCTCTACCCTTAGCAGTCTCGGTGTAAGTACAGCTCCACCGTCCTTACAACATAGATACACATAGTGTCTTTTGATTTATATTGACATTACCAACTTAAATTCACCCAATTACTTTCAATTTAGTTGAATTTACTCTCAGTATGCTCTAAAAGATCCAACTTAATACACTTAACCATTCTTGATTAAGTATAAATTTACTTTCTTGACAGCTTTTATGTGGATAATATACTTTGATTTAGTTCAGAATCTCCCTCAATAAACACTGGAAGTTTCAAGTTTATATATCAAACACATATTGCATTTTGATGTAGTGAATTATCTCCCTTAAAATGCCAAAAAATTCTACTTTATGCCTTTGACTGTGGCTAAGACCTTGTATATACACTTTTCGCGCACCCTCCATGCAACCCATTCCTTATGAACATAATGAATTTTTATTCAATCCGATATGGTTCCAATCTCGGTTTAAAAGAACCTGGAAGAATGTATCTGTTTTAGTAGAATATCCTCTCAACACACCCTGAATTTTTATATCTAATACCCCTACCTTTCCTGAGATAATATAAATAGGATATGTTGGCAGATTTGATACACGTACAATATCTCAGTTTTTTAACCCCCTGAAAAGGTCTGGAAAGTTTCATTGTAACACGTTTAGCATATCATACCTTTTGATTTAGTTCAAGACCTCTTCCAACATACAGATTAAGCGTAAATCAAATATCTTTAGTGTTTCAAGATATCCTTTAGCCAGCCTTAGACATATAGTGTATTTTGGATAAGTTCAATATTTTTCTCATCATGTCCCCTAAAATTTTAAATTAATACCCTCAACTATTCTATAGATAGTTAAGACAAAGTTTTTTTTCAATATGTCCATCAACAGTTCTTGAGAACTACTTGAAACAACCTTAGTCTTTTGGCATACACTGAGGATGAAAAATCCCCCTTTTCGAAATAACAAATCTTATATGTTAAAATAGGCGGTTCTCATAATTTACAGCTCTTTCCCCAAACACTCTTTTTGGTCTTGTCATTTCTTGGGCAATAGATATTATCAATAAAATATTAGGGGGGGGGGGGAATATATAAAAGAATATTGGAAGGGTGATTTATACCCTGTAATCACTACTATTTCTGAAACAGGGCGTTAGAAATTTTAATATCCACTTTAATCATCCCTAACCATAGTTTTTACGATAATTTCCTCCATAGAAAGTGACCTGGTATAACAAAATTGAACTTTTTTAAATTATAGATGCAGTCCTATTAAGCTACCTATGATAATGGTAAGTTCGTTGCTGAAGGACTAATTCTGGATTATAATATAAACTTTTGGACAAAATTTGTACGTTCAGTTAAAATACTTGATTAGTAGTATATTAGTAGAGTATATTTTTAAAGCATTCTTAGATTACAGTTCGTTGTTGAGGAGCATGAGGATATTTATTTAAACGATTATAAAGTATCTAGAGTTTTCCCGCCTTCTTTAAAGCAGAATTCACCTTGTCCTTCTCACTCGCATACATAAACGAAGTAGTAATTGTAGTAGTAGTAGCCGCATAAGCATTTGTAGTTTAAGTAATAAAAGTTGTAGTTATAGCAAATTCTACCTTACGGTTGGTTCAACTTTCCCCTCATATTTCATTGAAAATTTCACCTTAACAATCTTAACCTTAGTAGTAGTAATTCTAACAGTAGTAGCAGGAGCGTAGAAGGAAGAGCGTCCATAAAAATATTAGTGTTAGTAGTTGTAAGAGTAGTAGAAGTAGCTGTGGTTATATAGTCTTTTTGTTGGTTTAATATCCCGCTCTAAATGCCCCGGAAGTTTAAAATCAATGCGCTAACCATTCCTTGCATATTTGCCCTTTTGATACCTGCATGCAGTTTGTTTTATTAGTTCAGTATCCTCCACCTGGCTCCCTGAAAGCTTCACCTTAGTATCCCTAGCTTTTTTGATATGCAGGATCAAACCTAGTTCTGTTTTCCAATATCAAATTCTTTATCTTATAAGGGGAAAACTGTATAACTTACAGAAGTTTTGGCAAGCACAATTGGGTGTTGTTGGTTCCAAGAAGCATAGTTTTTGGGCCTTTCGATTATAAAGAAGAAAACGGCTGTCACAAAATTTTGATCATATGTCTTAAGAGAGAGAGAGTGACATAAAAGAGCATGGAAGGAATGTTGATTGATTTCCAATCACTTTGGACTCTTAAAACAGACATTTGCATTTTCACTTTCTGATCAAAAGAGTACCCTCTAAAGTTTCTACGACAAATTTGTCCGTTCGAAAAGGCTTACTTTGAAAGAATATTTTTAAACAAGGGACAATAAAATTAACTTCGGATTTCTATCCCAGAAATTTGTGGGTAACGTTTAGCCCAAAGGAATTAACCTATTAGAAAATTAGATCTTCTTGAACTTAATGATTATCAAAAAAATTTTATTCGATACATTAGTGCTTATTTAGCCTTGTTAGGTCCCAAATTATGTGGGAGGAGACGGGGTTAAGGTCAATATTTTGCTACTTTATACTGCTTCATTTGGGCTCCTCATCGTTAGACCTTAAAGATATACGTTTTTATTCACAAGGAAAGTTTTTTTCTTATATTTTTCGAACCCATTTCCTTAGGGGACCATGCTATAAAGTATTTTTTGCTTGTATAACAGGCTGCTCTTGGCCCAGAAATAACGGCTGTAAGTTTCGAGCTATTTCGAGAAAAGAAAGTTGTGTGTCTTTATATTAAACTAATGAGCCCTTTCCTTCACCTCACTCACTTCACAAAATGTATTTTTATTTTACCAAGAGAACCATATCAGAATCTCTTAAGCAACCAGAAATCCATTATCCAGCAAGCCCCCGTTTTTCTCAAATAATCCTATTTTCTAGCAAGTGGTTCTTCCCACTCTACAGTCAGTCTTGTTCGATATGTACATTTCCTCCCTTTTGTTTTTTGGGTAAGTTTTCTCCCCAGGTGCTATTTGATAAAGTATTCCCCAGCCTTGAGTCTTATTTCTTTTCTAAAATAGAACCAATTCAGTAGCTATTTCTCGCTATTAATAAGCTTTCTCAGTGAATTTAAGATTTCCCTTTCAAATCATGCCTTAAAGACATTTTTTTAATGTTTAATAATATTCAATAATATTATCAACCACAAATGAATAAATACCAGTCCTCTTGCACTCAAAATCAGTAAATGTATTTATCATATTTTATTTTAATCTATTAAAGAGAAACGATTTTAAATATATTTGTTGTAAAAGTAAAGGTTCTCTTTAATCTTCTCTCTCGAATTATCATTTTATTTCAAATTTAATGATAAATAGTTATAAAATATCATCCTGGTAGAAGTCACTGACAAAATTACGCAGATCCCCTATATACAACTCTCTGAAGGACATATAAAATTTAATTTTGGATTCCGACTCTAATTTTAAATATTAATTATGCTTCAACTCTACTTCAGAGCCGTAGCATATAACAATACTCAATGATTCTTTAAAAAACACCAATTAATTTCATATTTGCTTATTAATCCTGCTTGATCTCCCTCAATACATAATATACCTAATTAGACAGCTGCGCTGTCTTAGCTATGATAATTGCAGTTGTGTCATCAGCAAAAAGCAAAGCTGTTTCACTAATTAGGTTAACCGTTATTCATTTATTCTGTAACAACAATTATTTAGAGAATTTGGTAAATAATTTATAAATATCAAGAATAATATAGGATTAAGAACTGTTACTGGCGGAACGCCTATTTCAACCAGTTTTTCTCCCAAAGAAGAATCATTTAGATGAGTACACTAATAACGATTACTTAAGAAACCTCTAACAAAATTCGACGCTTTTCCCTTCAGACCATACACCTCACACTTTTTAAGAGGCAGTTCATGGTTCACAATGTCGAAAGCTTTTATCAGATCTAAAAATACTGCAACTACTTTAAAACCTTTATGTAATGCCACATTGATAATAGTTGTCAAATAAATCATTGCTTGTTCCGTTGTTCTTTTTCTACGTAACCCAAATTGTGTCTCTGCCAGTAACTTATGTTCCTCCAAACAACTCATCAATCTAGTACTAAAACGCGGGAAAGTGTGGGTATAATACTAATCGGTCTTTATTTTCCTTGGTTAGTTTTAATACCTCCCTTATGAACTGGGGTTACACGGACAACTTTAAAACAATCTAGAAATTTTCCTTGACGAAAACTCCTGTTTATCAATTCACATAAAACATGAGTTATAATAGGGAATATATACTTAGGAGTATTTAATGTGATTTGATCACTGCCAGATAAGTTACTGCGAAACCCATAAATAATTTGTTCAATCTCATCAATCTGTTACAAGTCTAAGATGAAGAGGTAAATCAATTAGGTCCTTCAGTAAAGATTCATACGTCAGATCACTAATATCAGGCACAATTGGCATAGTTAGATTTGGAACAATATTTGAAAAATTCATTGCATATATCATCTTCCAAATTTAAAGTCCCTCCTTGACAAATGTTTGTTTCCAATTGTAATTATATATAAGAAAACATATTTTTTAACTGAAAGCAAGGAGCGACATTAAAACATAAGACAAACAGAAATTATTCCGTATATGAAAGAAGTTGTCCCTCCCTCATGACCTCACTCCTTACGCTAATGTTTCTTAGTGTTTTAAAAAGTTGAGTTGAGAGAGAGAGTCAAAATTTAGCGTAAAGAGCGGTATTTTGAGGAAGGAACAGCCCCATTTATATACGGAGTAATTTCTGTTCTTTTAACTTTTGATTTCGCTCCTTACTTTTAGTTAAAAAACTTGTTTTCTTATTTAAATTCTGGACGTTTTGAATTAAAATATGTTTTGATTTTGGCTCTCCGAATATAAATAATTAAAATTAAATTTACATATTATTTATTTTGGCCTAATGACCTTGTCATAGTTTTGATCGGAAGATTTTGAGAAAAAAGGAGCGCGAGAGGGAGCCTAGTTAACCTCCAATTTGTTGGATACTTAAAAAGGCAACTAGAACTATTAATTTCTTACGAACTTGTTCATTAGTAAAAACATATGTTATTTACGAATTAACTTACGTAACGAAGTTCTATATTTGTATGTTTTATTGGGTATATGAGGGGGTTTGCCCCCTCGTCAATACCTCGCGCTTTTCACTAAAGCTTAAATTTTGTCCCAATGAATCACATCACAAAGACCGCATCACAAATGAATCACAAAGACCGTAGAATAAATAGTTGAAATTACGAAAAAATAATTTAGCGTAAAGCGCGAGGTATTAAGAGGAGTTGAACCCCCCACGTGTTTCTTTTTGTTTTAAGCTTTAATGCTGCTCCTTACTCTCAGTTGGAAAACTTTTTTATATTTATTTTTTCATTTTTTTTTAAATGCTAGAAAATCCTGCGCTCCCTAAATGGAAATCCTCTTCCCTCATGACAAATTCCTCCTAGGAAAATCCTCCCCCTCCCCTCAACCCCTACTTCCAACCGAAAAATCTCCCTGAAAATGTTTAGACGCTTCCCAATAACTATTGCTATATGTAAAAAACGGGTCCAAGTTTGTAACTTGCAGCCCCTCCCACGGAGACTGTGGGGGAATAAGTCATCCCCAAAGACACAACTATTAGGTTTTTGTCTTTGCTAAATAAAATGGCAATCTCAGAATTTTGATCTGGTGACTTTGGGAAATAATGAACGTGGGAGGGGGGCTAGGTGCTTTCCAATTTTTTGGTAAATTAAAAAGGGCACTAGAAATAAAAAAAAATTATTAGAATGAGCCCTCTCGTGGCATTTTAGGACAAATGGGTTGATACGATCACCCCTTGGAAAAAAATCTGTCTTCTGGGAAAAAATACAAAATTCTACATTTTTATAGATAGGAGCTGAAACTTCTACTGTAGGGTTTTCTGATTAGTTGAATTTGATGGTATGATTTTCGTTAAGATTTCACAACTTTTAGGGGGTGTCTCTCCCTATTTTCTAAAATAAGGAACTATTATTATCTATTATTCAATTATAAATAATAGAAACTATTCTCTAAGATTATTCAAACCGCACTAGAATTTACTAAGCAAAAGATGAAATATTACGATTTTAGTCACCAAAATGAAAAATGTAAAAATGAAACTTTTTAGTTCGCAAATAATGATAATTTATTTTAGGTTTGTTTGATAATTATTTGCTTTTGCCTGTCGTTAAATTAGTTTATTTTGTTTAGTTTATTATTAATTTGTTTATTTCGAGCGCTGTATGTTTTTTGTCAATTCGGTGAAACTTTAGGTCCAATACGTGAAATTGGATATTAGATATCGCTTCAGGCTGAATTTTCATGGAAAAACAAATCTCTTTACGATTAGGGAACTAGAAAAAGGAAACTGGTTTTTAACAAAGAGACTAGAAAGTAAAACTATAGTTATTTCTTAGTGAATACTGTAGTTAAATTTATTTTTCAGTTGTCAATGATGCACCTGGCTATGTTGCTAAACATAACTTGAGAGGGATGGCTCTAAAGCTGCAGAATTTAATCACTGGAGACCGTATTCAAGCCCAGTGCTTACCTCTGTATTCAATACTACTTTCAGTTAATATTTCTGTAATTGACTTAATGGTATTAGACTCCAAAAACGTAGAGCTTGAAGTTTTGAAGACAATTCCCTTCCAAAAAATTGACATAGCTGTTCTTTTGATAGAGACTTTTAATGAGCCAAAGTATCAAAAACAAATAACGCATGCTTATTTAAAATCTCAAGGATTTATTTATTATGACACGGTTCGTAATATTTTGCATCATGACGATTATATCTTCCTTAATAAAAAATATTTTAAAAAAGATGCTAGTTTACCAAATTTTAGTTTATCAAGTTATTTCAAAATTTTAACAGGAATAGAAAAAAAAAATGCCCCAGAAAGTGAATTTGAATCTTTTGTAAATTATTTCTTACCTATCTTAGTATAGAAATTACAAAGTTTTTATTCGTAAATTTTACGAAAGGGGGGAGGGTAGGGATTCAGAGTGGATACTGGCTAACCTACCTTTCTCAAAGATTTTATTTTGCTTTAAATTAACAATAAGGTATCATAAACTCATCAATACAGTCACCTGTTTTAATTATATAAATAAATCTGTACACAATTATTATCTCTTCAAAAAATTTATCGTTATCCTATGTTTTTATAATAAACTTACTAATAATCTTGCTGTTAGGTAATAATTTTTAATAACCTAACTTGGGTTTTCTAGGATTTTACAAAATGTACATCCAAATGATTTGTTTTACTCTATAGGTATAATGATGTGGGGATTCTATAAAAGCCTTCCAATTTTTTCTTGGAATGGAAAAATCTGTCTTGTTTATTTTCCTCGGCCAACTACATTTTACCATTGCTCTTGACAGTATAACTTATTTTCGCATGTTATTAAGTTTGGCTCTTATTACATCAGCCTCAAATTTTAATAGATGTAAAGAAGGTAATCAACAATTTTTTTGGCCAGATAACAAGCAAATAAATTTAATTATGAAATTAAAAATCATTTGAAAACAAAAAATTACTTGAAAATAGCACAAAATCATCAACAAAAGTGAGTAAAGTGAGTAAAAGTGAGTGTTTTTATAAAAATAAAATATTAAACTTAGTTTTTATTCAAAGTATAACTTTTTTACGTTTGTAGTAGCGTTTAAGTATTAATACAATATTCATGATTGATGATTGAAACCGAAACAAATATATATTCCTTTCAGAAAAATTTTACTTTCAGTAGCTTATTTTATTCAAGCAGTAAAATATTTCATAGGATAAGAAAAAGGTGCTAAAAGAGTTGATGAAGAAGGACAGGAGTCCTCATTTGATATATTGTCGCATAATGATAGTGAAATATCCTAACGACACTCTGTGCTGTTTGAGATCCAACTTTACCCTTCAGGGACATGTTTAAAAAGGACATAGATTATTATCTTTTTTAAGGTTCAAAGACATTATATACATTTGATACGTATGTCCTTTTTTGCCTACGACCATGGAAAGAAGTTTACTTACGATTACTTTTCTGTCAAGCTATGGTATTTAGAACAGATATAGGGATGTTTTCTTTCTTACTAATTCGAAAATTTGAATTTATGTGAAATAATCATATTTCTTCTTTTACAATGTTTTATTTGAAAATAACCGAAAATGAAGGATAAAAATCAATTTGTAGATTACAAGAGTTTGAGAAATCTTACGAATATGCAATCAGAATCAATTAAAACAAAAACAGAACTCATAGATTGTGAAACTAAAGTGGAAATGAGTAAGGGTTGATGTGTTCATACTTTGCTTCTTCTGTCTGTGAAAAAAGGAAAAAATCGTAAGAATTAAAATGTTTGACAGGCTTAACCTAATACTTTCCTGGTGAAACTAATTGGGATGAAATTGCCACAAAAAATTCCAAATTGCTTAGAAAAAATTCCACATTGCTTAGAAGAGAAAATGAAAGACTTTCAGAAATTCTAAATTTACAACAAGAAATCATTGTTCTAAAATCCAAGCCGTCTCCTTTTTCTTTTTCTTCTGCTCCCTGTCATTCCACTCCCACCAATGCCAGCCAAGTGAAAGGCCCACCAAAACATACTGTGATCCACGAACCTATCGAATTCCCCCAAAGTTAAAGTACTGTTAATAAGAAGATCACCCAGAACGAGTTAAAGGAAATAGCCCAAGATTTGGGCAAAAAGACAATTGATGACGTTGAAAAAATTATCTCTAGAAAATGCTACTTCTGTAGGAATGTAAAAATGCTACTTTCTGTAAAAATGCTACATTCTGTAAAAATGCTACTTCCACCCCTACTTCTGTAGGGGTGGAATGAGAACTGAGGGAAGTGTGGTGAAATACGAATTGAAGCCACTTGCTAAGGATTTTTTATTCACAACAGATCTATCAGCTTTCCTATAAAGAGATGGGCAAGATTGTTTGAGTTTCTTACGGGAGAGAGCTTCATTAATTACAGTCCAAACCTTGCGCAAATTCCCTTTACACTCATTAATTCGACGTGAAAAATACAGCTTTTTTGCTAAGCGAACTGAAGAAGTGAGCACATTTTTGTAATGTTTATACTTCAGAAGATCTTCCTGTGTCTTACTTTTACATGCAGCCTTGAACAAAGACGCCTTCATATGGGTTGCATTGATCAGACCTCTAGACTTCCATGGGCATTTAGGTGTAAAATTCCTTGGCCTCTTTCTAAGAGGAAAATGCTTATCCAACAGAGTGCCCATACGACACAAAAATAATCTAGTTGCACAATCAGCATCATTAGCTTCAAGAACACTAGACCAATCATTACTCTGAAGACTATGTATTAAATTAGAAATTTCTCTATCTGTAAAAGTTCTAAAAGAAGACTTGCCTTTCTCATCCACAGTAATCTCTGTTTTAGGCACAGATAGTGATAGATAAATAGGGAAGTGATCAGAAAGATCAGTGAAAACAAGACCAGATGAGAACTTCAAATTAGGAGAAAGAGAAGTGAAAATATTATCTATCCCCACACCAGAAAGCTGATCAAGCAAATAACAGAACAGATGTGTTGGAAAAGGAGGGGGCTTATAAAACAAACAAACAGTATCACCTGCAACCTGGCTTTTCAGATCAATAACAAGAGAATAAACTGTCCTACTATTAGACACCACCGATGTAAACAAGGATTCAAGATCAGATCTTCTACAAAATTCAATACAAGATTTTATGAACAAAGAAATACCCCCAGAACACTTTGTTATCATTCTAGGGACATGAATAGCAATATAACCATGCATGTCATAAGCTGTAAAATCATCACTGTCAGATAACCATGTTTCCGTCAAGCCTATGACATCAAAAGGGCAAGAATTATCAGACCACAGATACGATTTAAGAGTGTCCCACTTATCTCTTATCCCTCGCACATTCAAACAAAAAACATTAAAGCAACTGTTTGAAGAGAGTGAGGGCATAATATTATCACAATAATCAATGGTGGTGTGATAATTACAGCTAGAACTAACCATAGATTCAAGGAGAGGGTCAGAAGTGTGTGCCTCTTGTTTACCAGCACTACTTGGTTGATCAAATATAACTGAATTAAGAATAGAAGAATTCATAAGGAAAGAGAAATCACCCATATTTATCTCAGACATATAAAACCTTCACAAATGACACACTATCCATAGTACACTTGAAGGTAATGGAATCATAAACAAAGAAAAAGAAATATCAGTGGGATGGCAAATATTAACCAAAGAAAGGGATCAAATAATGTGGCACCAATCAGGAGAAGATGAGCTGCGAGTGTTAAGGCATGACAAACAATGACAGAAATCAGGCTACATAAAGGCAATAGGATCTCAAACAAATATAAAGAGACATTAGTAGAATGGCTCATAATATTTGAAGAATAGGCTAAATTTACAATATGGGACCAGTAAAATTTATGTGAGCTGTATGTGTGCTGACATGACAAAAGTGTGATAGAAAATAGCATACATGAAGGTGATAGGAACACAAACAAATACAAATAAATATCAATGGTAAGACACACAATATTCAAAGTATAAGACCAAAATAGATTTGAGCAATCAAAATTATGTGATCTGCATGTGAACACACAGAACAAAGATATGGTAGAATTAAGGCAAAATAAATTTGTCAAAGTACTGGCCAAAAGTATAATGTGGAGCCAGTCAAGATTATAAGAGCTGCAATTATGCTGACATGACAAAAATATGTATAAATTGGCCTACATGAAGGTGAGAAAGTCAAAAACAAAAATAAAAAAAAAAAAAATTCAGTAGGATGGCATATATTAATCATAATATTGGCCCAAAATATAATATGGGAACAGTCAAAACTTGATGAGCTGCAAGTGTGTAGACACAACAAGAACGTTCTAGAAGCCATGCAACATGATGGTGATAGGATCACAAACAAACATAATGAAAAATCAGTGGAAAGGCACATATTAATTAAAGGAGTGGCACAAAATATAATGTGTAACCAGTTAAAATTATGTGAGCTATAAGTATGCTGACATGACAAGAGTAAAACAGAAAGCAAACTACATGAAGGTGGTAGAATCACAAACAAACATAGAGCAATATTAGTGGGAAGGGACATATCATCCAAGGTATTGCCCCAAAGCATAATATAGCACAAGTCAGAATTATGTGAAAACAGTGAAGAGTGAAAAAGGAAAAATGTAAGAACATAAAATAAATTCATACAAAAACAATTCAACATATTATAACAAAGTGAACTAAAATCCATCACTTTAATTCTCTGCATTTGCAGCACACAAATCAATTTCATCCTGATCACTGAACTTAACTACTCTTCCAGACTGAGTTTTATACAGGATATCACCTTTACTGGACCAAACATTACGTAAACCAAGCTTTGACTTGGCATATGAAAGAAGCTGTAAGCGTGGTTTTGTGAGCATCTCAGAAAATAGTGTCCCAGATCCTTTCAAATCCTTCTTTTGTCTGAGAAGCAGTTGGCGAAGTCGTAAATTACAAAATTCTACAACTATGGGTCTGGGTTTGGCAGATGGTTTGCCAATTCTTTTGGCTGATACAACATCAGACTGGGTAATTGGTATGCCAGGAAATTTCACAGCACATAGTGACATGAGCTGACTTTCAGTGTTTTCAATGGGGGCATCTTCTTTCACCCCAAAGACAATAATTTGGTTCCTCAAAGCCTGCTGTTCAAAACGATCATTTAATCTTGCCAGGTTAGACTGGATAGGCTTGAAAGAGCTCTCAAGGTCTTTCATTGATGACCCTAGAGTAGTCAAAGAAGATTCAATTGAAGATATGCGTTTATTATAGCTTTCAAGGGTCTTATCAACTAGACTACTAAGATCTAGACTGAGGCCAGCATACACATCCTGCTTGATTGCATCCAGCTTATCTGAAGAAATAGTGGCATCATGTTGAATGAATGCCTGTTCCTCTTTCATTTTGGTCACAGCCTCATCTACCTGGGTAGAGAAATCATTGTTCTAAAATCCAAGCCGTCTCCTTTTTCTTTTTCTTCTGCTCCCTGTCATTCCACTCCCTCCAATGCCAGCCAAGTGAAAGGCCCACCAAAACATACTGTGATCCACGAACCTATCGAATTCCCCCAAAGTTATAGTACAGTTAATAAGAAGATCGCCCAGAACGAGTTAAAGGAAATAACCCAAGATTTGGGCAAAAAGACAATTGATGACGTTGAAAAAATTATCTCTAGAAAATGCTACTTCTGTAAGAAATTTAAAAATAATATTAGAACTACCATCTCAAGAAGATTCACAAAACGTAGTCACAGTTATTAGGGAAGAATCAGATTTGACAAAATATATCCCTAAACACTCAACCAAATGAAATCCTAGAATGATTTTTAAAAACATCCCTTGGACAAATGAAAAAGAACACCTACGAGAATCCCTTTTGAATCACAATTTAGATGTGCCAAAACTAATAGTTAAAGGATAAGTATTCAAAATAGTGACAATAATTCACAAAGGAGAAAATAAATTCCATGCTGTTGTTGAAGTCTCCCCAAAGATGCCTAGATATATTGAACACACACAATGGTCTGAAAGTAATGTTCATGTTGCACGAATGTGAAGATTTTATTTACATATTAAGGTGCAAAAGATGCTGTTTGTATGGACACAAAACCAGTGATTGTAAAGGAGTTACCCTTGGTCCGTATTGCAGTGGAGAACATGAATATATGTTTTGCACACCTTCTCGACCCTCCTGCCAACCATGTCAGTCAAAAGGACTGACAGGAACTAGACATACCTCGTACGACATAAATAAATGTCCTATCGCAAGAAAAATAAAGGATTTAATGAAGTCATATTCAATATTTTTATGAATTATTTTGATTCAAAGAGTGGTGTAAAGTTCCTTGACTGTAGCATTTATTAGTTTCACTTATTCAATTTTTGTGTCTTTTTTATAAAGTTAGTTTGTAGACACAGCAGTGAAATACCTGTAAATGTTTAATTGACTTAATAAAATCATCATCATCATCATCATGGTCCAATTGAGGCTAATAAGATTATGTATAAGAATTGACTGCCATATTATCACCCCACACGTCCTTTTCTTTCAATAGTTCAACGTGGAAATAATTTGCTTTTTCATCAAGTCAAAATATACTTTAATTTACCAAGAATTACGTTTCTATTTTAAAGCCGTTGAAGAAAGTCTTAATCGAAGTTTTTTTTATAGTTGGTTAAACAAAATCAATAAAAAGGATCAAATTATTTTAGATTTCAACGGTTAATTGTAAACACTTCCAATTGAGGGAATGTTTTGAAATCAAAGTTATTAGGCGAATATCGATGACAGATACATTTCATGGAAAAAAATCGCTAATATTAACCGATGCAGGTATAATTGATTGTATTTTTTTTACGATTTTATGCAGTAAATTGAAATAAGCTTCTTTTTGAATATTAGCACAATTTTTAATAATGTGTAAGCCTCTTCCCTAAGGTTAAGGAGCAGAGTATCCCGCCTTAGAAGCCTCTTAAAGTTTACACAACTCTTAAAGCAAAGAGGTTACGCATCATATGCTAGTTTTAGCCCCATAGTCTCAAATTATTTCGATTTTTGTACCTACGTGTGCATATTACCTAGGGAACCATCGTAGTAAATCGAAGTTGGAGAGAGGAGTTTGAATTCAGGTTGGAGAGAGAAGGTTTCTAACCCTGCAAGAAACTTTCTGTTTCTGTATCAGACTCAAGTACGTCCCACTGTGAGCTCGGTTGTACTGCCTAATTATCTCAAATTTACTTTTCTACATCTCGGAACATTATAATAAAAGTCTGTTTCAGCTTTGTTTTAACTCCTTAACCAATCTATAATGAAAATGTAAGACATAATATGGAAAAAAGATATACTGCAAATAAAAAAGAAGAAACAGTCTTATATGAGCCGTCAGTAGTGATATTTGGTATAAATTGAAACATTGGAGCTCTTCCAGAATAACAGGGAAACTTTTGTGTGCTTTATTGCTTTTGTATGAGTATTCTCTGTCATTTCTAAAGAATTATGAAGAATTCTTTTTGCGGGACTCCGCCTTTTTAAATCTTTTATTTTGCACTTCGTGAACACTTTCTAGTGTAGTTTGGCTCCTTTTCCAAGAGCTTCGTTGTGTTTTCGAAATTTCTTTGGATGGTAGGAATGCCCTTTCTTCTATTGGTTTTTATAATTATATTAATTATACACTTCATTTATTTTTTACTCTGACGTGAGCACTTATCACGATCGGGTCCCTTGGTAGCCACTGCGCAAAGAACCTAACCACATCTTCAGGACGGTGATAGGCCTCTTAAAATTTGGCACTTTTAAACTTTTCCAACTTGGAAAGCAGTATTTTGAAGTTATAGTTTTGGATGAAAAGCTTATCTGTAGACATATTTCATTTTACATACAACACTTCAGCTCCGAAAAATTGCATATTTTTCTAACTTCTTTCTAAACAGGACTCAGTTCTGTACCGCTTTTATTATATGGTATAATCACACGATTATAAAATCCCAATTGGTTCATTTGGTGTAAAGTAATAGCTTAGAAAATTTTATCATCGTCGAACATATTATAATTCAGTTTCCAGTGGTAACAGTCGATTTCTTCATGCTCCATATTCAATAGAAAAAACGCCCTTTCATTCATAACTCCAGGAGATCATTTTTCATTCCAATAATTTCAGTTTCATATAGTCTAATCACCTAGGGAGCTATCGGTGTAGTATTTAAGTTGAGAAAAGTTTCATCAGACATCCCAAAATATAGATTGAAATATTTCAGTTTTCCAAACGACTAACACTTCAAAATCAGAATTTAACAAGTATTGTGTATCCCTTGAATTTGACTCAAATAACTCATCCCCATTCACTCAACCATCCCAAATCAATGGAAATGATTAAAACCTCCCTTGGGGTCTTAGGGATCCACATCTTTGCTTTTTATGGTTGTCCTAATTTTCAAACCTATGATTTGGAAGGTATTTCACTTCTTAGTCACTTCAAAATTTAACAGTAAAACAATTGTAATTTTTTGGAAAATCTAAAAACGACCAGCCATTACCTTCTTATTAATCTCTATATTATAATAACATTTTTATTAAAAAACAAATTTTCAAACACTATTAAAGCCCTTTGTCTCTAGGGCAATGGAATCAGTATTATGTAGGTAGGAAAGGGTTTTTTCCACTATGAGGGCATTCAATCTAGAATTGTCTGCAAAAATGGGGAGAAATTAGTTTTAAGTATACCCACGATATCGAAAAATAAGATATCATAGTGTATTAAAACCATAGTTTTGGTCAATTAATCTTTTACTCGTTTTAGATTTTGAATAATATATTTGCCAATCCGCTCAAATAAATTTTTTATAGGGGGGTGTAGAATGCCTATGGTAGAGCGAGAAAAAATACAATTATTTCAAACCTGACATATATCCCATTCTACAACACTTTTAGCAAATCCTTCTAGCAAGGCAGTCTTCAAAAAATGATGAATCATAGGAGCTTGGATAATTCATTTTTTCTCCGAAGAAAAGCCTTTAATTCTTATTAAGTCTTGTGTTTCAAAAGGCCAAAAGTAGTGCTTGGGCGAATAAATATGTTCAAGGCTTAAATTTTCTTGTAAAGGGTAAGTATTTGCTTAATATATATTATATTAGTAAAATGAGAAAAATATGAAATATGAATAGTAAAACATGAAATATAAAATACTAATAAATAAAAATATGATTCAAATATGAAAGGAAAAGTTAAATACAGTAAAATGGTTTATAAAACCCTGACTAGGAAATGTTTACCGTCAAAAATGCCATCGAGTAGGGGTAGTTGGACAGTTAAAAACACATTTGGAAACCATTAACCACCGAAGCCTAACAACTTGTAATCTTAACGCTTCATATAGTAGACTAAATCCATCATGGTTACAGTGTTTCTCTTGTCATGCTTTGTGTAAGTGACTGCATCTAGAATAAACTTTAAGAACACATCTTGTTTCCTCGTAAATCAGTCCAGAAATACGTTTTACACCACCATGGTAATTCAGTCTTCTGATAGCTAAAATTTTAATTTCGGGGATATTGTCCTGAAGAAGTAAGCAATGACACTTTGCACCTCAAGTTATGTATGTAAAAAGAAAAGCCATGTAATTTAGTTTTAGTTAATACTTTCATTTTAGTTCAATTTTTAAATGTTTCTTTAAACTGTATTTTACGGATGAAGGAGCAATAAAACAAATCTTTGAGACTGACAGCCTAACATAGCGAGACTGATAGTGAGGATTGAATGAAATCGCAGACCACATTCATCTGCCCCTTCACACACGATACGGTTCTATTTTAGGAAAAAAATAAAGACAAAAAATACATTCAAAAATAAAAAAAGTAAACCTTTTTGAGTAATATGGCCTTTTTGAATTATGTAATTACGCACCTGAAGTGGTTTATTAACTATAACTCCCCCTTCTTTTTCCTTTCCTATCCACCCTGAAATTTCTGTTAATGCTGTGAAATTACTTGGTGTAACCATCTCAAGCGACTTGCCACGTTAATGATTTCTTAAAACGTACAAATACTGCATTTTCTCTCCTCAAATTCCCTAATAAATTTAACTGTCCTAAATTGTATTTTTTGAGGATTTTTCTCTCTTTTGTACGTCCTACCCTCGAATAAACTTGTTTTGTTCGGCATCCTGGTATCTCCAATGAATATTTGGAAGAAATAGAGGCAGTTCAAAAAAGATGCCTAAAAATTATCTTCAATGAGGGTAAAGTGCCTTACATTTCCCTTTTTCAGAGAGCAAATCTAGTCACCCTGAAGGAAAGAAGAGCACAAATTTCCTTGCGTTTTGCCCACAATGTCATGGATAACCCTGGTACAACTTTTCTTTTCCCTAGTGACCATTTACCACCAACAAAGCCCCCTCCCCCGAACTCGCCCCCAATGTTTTTTTTTCAAGGAAAACACTCGATTTTGCCTCAATAAGGTTTTCACTGAGAGCTAAAAAAGGACGTTCATCCCTCTTATAGTTGAAATTTTAACTCAATAACCCCTCCAATCCCCTTGTCAATCCACTTTTATCTTGGAGTTTAGTTTTTAATTTGCAAACTTTGTAATGCCTGTTAGCTAGACTTTTGTTAAAATTTATTTTCCCTGTTTTAACTTTACAAGTTTTTATCGTTTAACATTTTTGTTGATTGCAATTATAATTTTGTACAGACACTAAAGTGCAAATTTGGCCGTTTTGGGCTTGTAATAGCTTCTTTGTTGAAAAAATATTATCTTATCTTAATACCTTATTGTAAGTGCAAATATAAAAAGCTAATCGTTGAAGCTGCTGACAAAACATAGCGAGATTGATGTGTTACGTGAATGGGACAAACGGGCCATATTTTCTATCCCTCCGTCCGCAACGAGTGTCACTTGCCTCAGTTAGATACGGAAAACCCGGTTTTTTGGAGTGAAATAATAATAAATAAATAAGTGATATAAACATCAGTCAAAAAACAAAAAATTAACCCGCTTTGAGCAGTAAGCTTTTATTGATACAAACTTTTCAGCTATTCTGTAGAGAAGTTGTGGTCAAAGAGATTTGAAAAACTAATCACCCAAACGGAAATTGTAAGTTCAAGTCCCTTTTTAAGGCACAAACAGAACTCAGGGGCAGTCAGCCACCTCCCATGCTCTTTATTTGCTCGGAAGAAAGTCCTCCCAACACCTCATAACTTAACTTTTTGGAATAATGGTTGTACAAATGGACAAGAATTTTTTTTAACATTAAAACGTATCTGTGTATACTTTAGCTGACTTTGTGATGCAATGATTTGCTACTAGTAGTAGTACTTTAAAGTTTTATTACAAGTCATTCATACTATACCTTAAACAAATTTAGAAATTTTCTTGGTAAAACGTACCCGTTTCAACCACAGGTAGCCTGATGGCGCAATAATTTTTTAGCGAATTCTTATAAATTTTCAGGTATTTCCTTATTAATACATAGCTTTGTTGACTGTAGACCGTATTTGACTTTGTGCTGCAATGAAATGTTAGTTGTTGTTGAATTTTCATGTGTTTTACAAGCCATTCATTGTGAACATTGGACATTTTTAGATACTTTCACGATAAAATGGAACTGTGTTTGCCTCAAGAGACTTGGCGCTGCGATGACTTGTCAATTGAACTGCCATAATTTTTTTGCAAACTACTCACACTATATAATAAACATTTTCAGTTATTCTTTATTGATAAAACATAGCTGTATCGATCTCAGTTAACTTGATGGTGGTGCAGTGAGTTGTTAGCAGTAGTACTATTTTTTGTTTTTACAAGTCATTCATTGTATACCTTAAACAAATTCCGATATTTTCTTAATGAAGCGTAGCTGTGTTGGTGTTAGGTGGCTGTCTACTGTGGCGAGTTTTAACTAGTAATAGTATTTTACGTTTTTTAAAACTAGTCATATCATACCTTGAATATTTAGTAGTAGCACTTTTTTCAATCCACTACCCTGTTCCTTATACCTTTACCTATCAATCCTATTCCAAGTGACTTTTTTTGTGTTTTTTAAGTCATTCATTTCTCTGTTCCTGATACTTTTACCGATGAATCCTGTTCATATCCCTTTTCCTTATCATTGTTCTTCGTCCTTTTTTCGAATGAACCTATTCATTTCCCACCTCCTTTATAAAACGAAGCATCCTTCTACATTTATTTGGTAAGCCATTCATGCTAAACCTTTAACACTTTAAGGTATTACCTCGATAATACGTAACTGTATTGGTCTCAAGCGGCTTGGTGATCCAGTGAGCTGCTAGCAGTAGCGGTATTTTCATGTTTTTGTGCAAGCCATTTAAACTATACCTTAAACATCTTTGTGCCCACACTTGACTTGGTGCTGTGGTGAGTTGTTGAAAATATGTAAACGTTTTCTTCAAAATTTCTTGTTGAAAATAAATAAAGATATTCAAATCTATGCTTCAAACTAGGATTCTGCTCGAAACAAGATGAAAATACAAAAGACTGATTTCAAAATTTGGTTATTTTGGATTAAGCTTGTGCACCAACTTAGCCCAAACTAACCTAACTTTTAAAGCACATGTGTAAAAAATGAATGACTTGCGAAAAACAGGAAAATACTACTATTATTAGCAACTCACTGCACCACCAAACCACCTGAGGCCAACACGGGTACGTTTTATCAAGAAAATGTCTAAAAGAGTTTAAGGTATAGTGTGAATTTCCATAAGAAAAACATGAAGATGTAACTACTACTAGAACTGCAGCACCAATTCACCTGAAGTCAAAACTATTATGTTTTCAGAGATTTTAATAGTTAGGATCTGAAAATACGAAGAACGATTAAAATGGAATTATAATTAAATAGGATCGATAGGTAAAAGTACCGAGAACAGAAAAATTATTGACTTAAAAAAATAAATTCAAAAACAGTACTACTACTAACTTCGCACTGCAGCATCAAGTCACTTAGAGTTGGATTGAGTGCCAAAAGTACCAAGAACAGAGAAATGAATGGGATGCAAAAATAGTAATACTACTAAGAGCTCACTGCAGCACCAAGCCACCTGGAGGCATCACAGCTATATTTTATCAAAAAAAATTCTGAAAACGCTTAAGGTATAGTTTGAATGGTTGGTAAGAAAGCATGAAAATACTACTTCTAGTAACAACTCAAAAAAATATCTGAATATGTTTAAGGTACACTACCATTGGCTTGCAAAACCATGAAAATAGTATTACTACTAACAATGCACTGCATCGCTACCAAGTCATCGGACATTGGCACAGTTACGTTTTATCAAAACAATAATTGAAAATGTTGAAGTTATAGCATGAGTGATTTGCAAAAAAAAAGGAAAATAGTACTATTATAAATAATAACTGCACTACAAGACACCCGAGGCCAACAGAACTAAATTTTATCACTAGAATATATAAAACTGTTTAATTTTGGTACGAAGGGTTTGCAAAACACATGAAAATTCCACTACTACTAACACCTTACTGCTACATAAAACCACTGATGCCAAAACTGCTACGTCTCAATAAGAAAATATCTTAAAATGTTTAAGATATAGTATAAATATCTTACAAAAAGCATGAAAATACTACACTAGTACTAACAACTCACTGAACTATCAAGCCACTTAAGATTGACACAAGTACGCTTTATCAAGAAAATATCTAAAATTGTTTAACATAGAGCATGAATGAATTGCAAAAAAGCCAAAAAAAAAAAATAAATAAATAGAAAACTGCTACTTCCAATCAACAGAAGAACTAACCCAATAGAGGCCAAAACAGCTGAGTTTTTTCAAGATTGTTGGATTTTAATAGGTTCGAATGAAAAAAGTACCAATAACAATGAAAATGAAATGGCATTAGATTAGGATTGACTGGTGAAAGTAAAAGGAAAAGAAAAAAGAACGGGCTGGTAGATCAACACACAGTAGTACTACTACCAGCAACTCACCACAGCACAAAGTCACCTGGAATAGAATTAATCCTTAAAAGTATCAAGCACGGAGAAATAAATGGATTGAAAAAAAATAGTAATATTAATAATAACTCACTGCAATACCGAGTCATCTGATGGTAAAATAGCCAAGGTTTAATATCGTAAAAAAGTTCTTGACACTGCTTTTGGGACCCATGTCCCCAGAGTAAATTTCTTATGCATGAGGATTTCTTTGGTCTAATAACATATAAGCTGAGGTTTTAAGGTGTTTGTTGAATTTGCTCACCGATTAAAATAAATCTTGGGAGGGAGCTTAATGCCCATGGCTCACTTTTGTATCATAAAAAGTCAACTGGAACTTAAAATTTCCTGTCAAATGGGCAGTTTTGGTTCGGGATGAATGGGGTGGAAATGTGGTCCAATCAGACTCATTCAAGTAATACACCAGTCTCAGTCTCGGTATTTTGGGTTATTTGTCTCAACGATTAGAAATTTTTTTTTGGCCCCTATATTAAGGTTGTAGTTCATAAGCCATATCAGGATTTGGAATTGTTTATTCCATGTCTAGCATACTACTAAAAATGGGTTCCTTTTATTGTTTTTAACTGCATTTCTGTCTTTATTTGGTCTAGAAAAAACCATGTTTTTCATGTGTAACTGACGTTAGTGACACTTGTCGTGGTTGAAGGGGTAAAAAATTTGGTCCTCCAATCTCCTTCACGTAAAACACTAGTTTCGCTAAATTAGGTCGTCAGTCTCTATTATTAGTTTCTTCTGTTGGTCCTTTGTCTATAAAAAGCAGTCAAGCGATCTTAACCTTTACTAATTAAACTAAAATTCACTCAATAGACTTAAAAAGAAATTCCCTTAGCATTTATTCTGACAAAAATAACAGGAGGCTTAAATTGTCATTGCATAGTTCATCGTGACAATATCCAGTTAATTAAAAACCCAGCTATCAGAAGACTGGCTCACCACAGTGATTTAAAACTTATTTTTGGCCTAATTAAGGAGGGAACAAGAGATATTCCTTAAGTTTTTCTAGAATTTGTTTTTTGCGATTCTGTCACCATGAAGATGTTAAACCATTTAAGATGTTAAGAATAAGTTCCACAGACAAGTGAAGCACTCTGCTTGTCTGAAACAATTTAAAATATTGAACATTTAACAATATGTCTTTATAGAACACACCACATGTAGATTAAAGCTACAAACGCTACCAAATTCGAATAACTGAATTGTAGTAAAGCGTCATTGATATTAATTGGCAAAGAAAAGTAGTCAGAAGAAGCGTTTCAACAGATGAAAAGATAACATCAAAATACTATTCAAACCTTCTGTAGTATTAGCTTTTGGTGGTTTTCCCTAATATTGGAAAAAAACTTATGATGTCATTGTGTCCAATCCGAAAAAAAAACCGTAGGTGTAGATGGTCTTCCTAAGAAATTATACGATCAGTCCCCCACAATCTCTACCAAAAAGCTAGTCGATTTATTTGAAGAGGTATGGAAGACCAACAGTTTCCAAAAGTGTCGGTAGATAGGAATGGAAGGTTCTTTTTCCATTATATAAGAAAGCTTATAAGACTATGGGCAAAAATTGCCTAGTAATTAATCTTATTGACATGACCTTAAAAATGTTTTGGATTATTTTCCTTAACGGATTTAAGGGAATAAGGGAGAAAGTCATCCATGAAACCCAAGCAAGCATCCTCCGGGGTAGAAAACGCACTGGCAGTTACCACCTTCAACTTTATCACTCACAAGAAACTTTGAAATATTCTTGAAAATGATTGAAGGCCACTGAATTTTTTTTTAACTACTTAAAAGATCCTGTGAGGAATTAGTGGGCTGAGTTCAAGTATACAGAGAAGAGATCAAAATATTCTGGGTTACGTTCGGAGTAAAACAGATATAAGACTTATTTCTGAGTGTTTTAACACGTTGGTGATTAGATTCTTTAGTGTGTTGCGTCTTCTCAACCAGAATTTCAGATTGAACAGAGTATCTCACTTGAAAACCTTGACTAAACATTGACTACGGTAATACTGTTTATTTACTCTTAGACCCAGAAACATCCCAAAACTTCGCTGAAAGATGTGGCAACATAGTCAGTTTTCATTGGTTTAAAAGTCATCAAAAGGAACATAGAATTTTTTGCAATAAACTTCATCGATCATTTTTTACTAATTGCAAACTAAGTTGAATTAGACCAGATCAACTGCTTCAGATACCTTTACCTTAGCTTTATATTAGTTGATTGTATTTATTGAGTGAGGTTATCAGTGTTGCACATTCATTTTGCGGTAAGTACACATGTCGTTTCTCTACTAGTTATTCGGAATCAGCAAAGGCAGAACACGTAGAATCCATAAAGCGTTAGGATTGCCTGGGGCACTATTGTGCCGGAGAACTTACATTAGTGTTGTCAGGACCAAACTCTGGTAGCCCATTAGATTTTTAAATTTTGAAAGCAGTATAGTCCACTAGATACCTTGAATCTCTCGAATACGATACCGCACTGTAGAAGAACCGAGTAGTGGTGTACTGAAACATACACTGCAACTGCTAGATATTACTCTGGTAACCCTAAGGGTCTTATAATTCTAACATATTAAATTTTAAAAAGAGTATGGAATGAAAAAGGTGGCTTGAAGAACACTAGGTGATAATAATATTTCCCAAGTTTTGTCAAATAGCACAAACTACCTTAGTGGCACTGCATAGAAGAGGCGTGTGGTAGTTTCATAAAATAAAAAGGTGATGTTTTAGTTATTTTAGTAATCTCTGGAACACTTAAGACAAGATTTTAGAAATGTGCCTCAATTCACAATTTTTTTTTTGAATTTCAATATTTATTAAAGAATCTGGGCCACCAATGAAAAAAAATCTTATTGATAATAGACGATGTCAAAGAGCCAACCAAGTTAAACCGTGAATTTTCTAAAACAGTAATGAAACGTATATCGAAAACGTATCGTAGGAACTAAAATTTTCTCTTACAAAATACGTACGGAAGAGAGTGAAGAAATGGCAAAATTTGGCATACTTTTTCGTCAACTCAAGTAAAGAAACATCTAATACATTAAGGGTGGCACTAAAAGATAGAAAGTAAGGCAAAGGCAAACAGAAACGACATTAAACTATACATCTTCGTATGGCTCTATGCCCCTAATTTCCCAAATAAAGAATTTTAGACATTTAGATAGAAACATGAAGAACCTGCTAAGTCTTGTTTATGTTGGGAAGGCATTAATAATAGAATACTAATTGCTCATTTTATTATCGCAAAGTACAGGGTATCAGTTATAGTAGAATAGGCCCCTGTTGAACCGACTGACAGAAATACTAGTGACTCAGAAGAAATTTACTTACAATTACAAGAGCAGATAAACAGGATCTAAGGTAAAAATATTGCGATTCTACTAGGAGATTTTAACACCCAGGTTGGTAGAAATAGTGATAGAGGGTATCTTAGCCTAAATAAATATAGAGTAGGAAAAGAAAATGGTACTGGCTACAGACTTTTCTAATTTTTGTAGGTATAACAATCTAGTTATAACCCATACGGTGTTTGGTCATAAGATTGTCCATGAATTGATATGGTTTTCACATGATGGGAAGACAGCAAACCTTATTGATTATGTTATAGTAAAACAAAGACTGGCAGAATCAAGACAAGATACTATGGTATATAGGATTTCTGTTATTGATGTTAAAAGTAAAGATCACCATATTGTTGTGTCTAAGGCTAATTTAAAGCTGAAATTTCAAAAGGGTAACTATTTACCGGGAAGTCGTGAGGCTGGTAGACTTCGGGATGAGAATTAGAGAGAAAATTTCCAAGAACAGTTGAAAACTGTTGAGTTTGAAATTTGACAATTTGGAAGATGTTTGGAATAATTTTAGAAAAATAATTTTTGAAATTGCTGATGGTAGAAGTTAGGAGTGTAACTAGGAATATTACTGAAAAAGTTTTACGTTTAATAGAGAGTAGAACGTTTTTTACAAAAACTATCTGAGTGAAAGATCAAATGAAAACAAAAAGAATGTAAAGAAAGTGGAGAAAGCATTAAAATATGAACTAAGAAGGATTGAAGCGGAGGCAATGGATGAAATTTCCGAGGATCTGAACAATGCAGCTAGACGACATAATAGTAAAATATTGTACTGGCATGTCAACAAATTGAGTGGGAGTAGTCAATCTAGACTTGTTATTGTTAAAGACAGGAGCCTTGCCACAATTAGTGATTAGGAAAGAGTTAAGGAGAGATGGGTTGAACGTTTTGGAAATTTGCCAAACCGATCTACAGTTACAGGAAAAGATATAGAAGAAAATGAAAAAGTTGTGATACCTTTGATGCGAAGGAACATTTGTTTTGTGAGGAAGAATTAGCAACAGTACTAAAAGGATAAAAAAAAGGTATCCAGGCCCTGCTAGTGTTGTAAATGAGTTAAACAGTTCGTGGTAACGAACTGTAGTAAGGAGCGACCCGGCTCAATAGTAACCAAAACTCTAAAAAATTGAACTTTGATATCAATAGCTACATCAAAAGAATCGCATTTTAATGCTGATTTTAAATATATATGTTTCATCAAGTTTAGTCTTACCCATCAAAAGTTACGAGCCTGAGAAAATTTGCCTTATTTAGGAAAATAGGGGGAAACACCCCCTAAAAGTGGTAGGATCTTAACGAAAATGACACCATGAGATTCAGCGTATCAGAGAACCCTCCTGTAGAAGTTTCAAGCTTCTACCTACAAAAATGTGGAATTTTGTAATTTTTGCCAGAAGACAAATCACGGGTGCGTGTTTATTTGTTTGTTTTTTTTGTTTTTTTTTTCCCCAGGGGTCATCGTATCGACCAAGTGGTCCTAGAATGTCGCAAGAGGGCTCATTCTAACGGAAATGAAAAGTTCTAGTGTCCTTTTTAAGTGACCAAAAAAATTGGAGGGCATCTAGGCCCCCTCCCACGCTCATTTTTTTCCCAAAATCAACGAATCAAAATTTTGAGATAGCCATTTTGTTCAGCATAGTCGAAAACCATAATAACTATGTCTTTGGGGATGACTTACTCCCTCACAGTCCCTGGGGGAGGGGCTGCAAGTTACAAACTTTGACCATTGTTTACATATAGTAATGGTTATTGGGAAGTGTACAGACGTTTTTAGGGGGATTTATTTTGTTTGGGGGTGGGGCTGGGGGGGGGCTATGTTGGAGGATCTTTCCTTGGAGGAACCTGTCATGGGGGAAGAAAAATTTAATGACAAGGGCGCAGGATTCTCTAGCATTACTATAAGAAAACAATGAAAAAAAAACATGAAAACATTTTTTCAAATGAAAGGAAGAAGTAACATTGAAGCTTAAAAGGAACAGAGATTATTACGCATATGAGGGGTTCTAAAAATATTTTAGCATAAAGAGCGAGGTATTTAGGAGGAGATAAATACCTTGCTCCTTATGCTAAAGTATTTTTAGTAATTTCAACTATTTATTCTACGGCCTTTCTGATTCAGGGGTCATTCTTAAAGATTTGGGACAAAACTTAAGATTTAGTGTAAAGAGCGAGGTATTAACGAGGGTACAAACCCCCTCGTATACATAATAAAAATATAAGGTTATGAAAGTTTGTTACGTAAGTTAATTCTTAAGTTACGTATATTTTTTACTAATAAAAACGTTCATTAAAAATTAAAAGTTCTAGTTGCCTTTTTAAGTAACCGAAAAATTGGAGGGCAACTAGGCCTCCTTCTCCACCCCTTATTTCTCAAAATCGTCTGATCAAAACTAAGAGAAAGCCATTTAGCCAAAAAAAGAATTAATATACAAATTTCATTTTAATACTTTATGTGCGGAGAGCCAAAACCAAACATGCATTAATTCAAAAACGTTCAGAAATTAAATAAAAAAAAACTAATTTTTTTAGCTGAAAGTAAGGAGCGACATTAAAACTTAAAACGAACAGAAATTACTCCGTATATGAAATGAGTTGTCCCCTCCACAATCCCTCGCTCTTTACGCTAAAGTTTGACTCTTTGCCACAATTCTACATTTTAAAACAATTAAAAGCTTTAGCGTAAAGAGCGAGGGATTGTGGAGGGGACAACTCATTTCATATACGGAGTAATTTCTGTTCGTTTTAAGTTTTAATGTCGCTCCTTACTTTCAGCTAAAAAAATTAGTTTTTTTTTTTATTTAATTTATTAAATATGGCGGCTCTGAGATTAGAAATAAGCTACTGAAGATTAAGAATGTAATTTTAAGAAAAGGTGAAATACCTAACGATTTTAGAAAAATCTTAATTAAACCACTGTACAAGAAAGGGGATAAAAGTGAATGTCATAATTAACGAGGCATTAGTCTGGTCTCTGTAAGTGACATATTACTTTGTAATGTGATTCAATTTAGACTTAGAGATGCTCTAGACAAAGTTTTGAGAAGAACAGTGCAGTTTTAGGAAAGGTAGAGGATGTGTAGACCAAATTTTCAGTTTTAGTTAATAGTTAAGATTTTCTTTAGGTGTCTATTACCTTTGGTCCTCAGTTTTGTGGATTATGAGCAAACGTTTGACGCCGCTGATAGAAGAGCTTTAACAAAGGAAAAACACTGCTCTGGTTAAGGTAGGAAATGAGGGTTGCAGCTGGTTTTGTATTCAGTCAGTAGTTAAGTAGGGTTTTGTTCTATTCCCCTTTATATGGCTGATTTTAATGGACTTTGTCTTAAGAAGCAGAGAAAAGGCGACGGGGGACCACGGAATCAAATGATGAGGAAAAACTTTCCTGAACTTAGATTATGCTGATGATTTAAGTATATTAGATAAAAGTGTGATCAGAATGAAAGAAATTTTAGGGATTTTGCGATTTCAGGGTGTTAGAATAGGTTTGAATATTACTGTCAAGAAGACTAAGTCACAAGGAGAGGAATAAGTGAAGACGAAAAAGTGATGTTGTGTATCAAAAAGATTGAGTAGGTGGGCAGCTTCACTTACGTTGGTAGTATTATTAGCAAAAATGCTCTAGTTAAAAAGTTTTAAAAGAGGAACAGTGCAATCTTAGAAAAAGTAAAGGATGTTTCGATCAAATTTTCACAATTAGGTTAATAGATAAGAAGTGCCTTAGGAGTCAATTACCTTTGGTTCTCAGTCTTATAGATTATGAGCAAACATTTGACTCTGCTGATAGAAGAGCTTTAGCAAAGGTTTTATCCATATATTGTGTACAAGTCAAATACATTAAAGTGATTAGTGCTACGTACGAAAATAACACTGCTGCGGTTCAGGTAGGAAACTAGGAGAGCACCTGATTTTGTATTTTATCAGGAGTTAAACAGGGTTTGGTTCTATCACACTTTATATGGATAATTTGAATGGACTATCTCTTAAGGAGTAAAAAGAATAAGTGAAGAGGAAAGAGTTATGTTGGGTATCGAAAAGATTGATCATGTGGGCACCTTCACTTACCTTGGTAGTATTAGTAAAGAGATTGGGAACATTGATGATGTTAAAATTAGAATATCCAAGGCTTACGGTGTTTTTTTACAGTTAAGAAAAAGTTTGGAAGAATAGGAAGATAAGTCTACAAAGATTAAAATTTTGGAAGGTACAGTCATGACAGCTGTCAAATATGGCTCAGGAGATTCGGCGTTCCGCAAAGTGGATGAAGATTTACTAGATGTTTCGGAGGCTTTGAATAGATTTGGATGGAGGAGTAGAGTGCGTAGCTGTGTTGGCCTCAGGTGGCTTAGCTCTATGGTGAGTTGTTAGTAGTAGTAGAAGTAGTAGTGATGTATAAATAAGAAAAAAATCTATAGATAAATAACCAATAACTTTGAAAATAATTTTTGTTAAAATTACAAAGACTGCCATTTGGTTGCGTGTGTTAAACTGAAGTAAAAAGCATAAAGGAGAAAATTTCTCACCTTCAGAAAAACCTTTGAAAGAATTTCAATAGATATTGTAGGTCCAATCCCAAAAGCAAGTACACGAAATTAATGAACTTAGTATTAGAAATTAATGAACAAGCTACAAGCTGCTCAATGACTATTCAGATGTGCTTCGTAAGATCACATAAAAATTGTAAAAGAATTGGCAAAGAATATCTCATGACTCTATTACCCTAAGAAATTCCGCCGTTTAAAATTGGAAAAAACTCTAATAATACACCTTTTGTCCCAAAAGTATCTCTCGGTCTTGTTTTTATAAATGTCAGCTCCATCCCCCTTACAACAGAGCAAAATCAGGCACTATCAAAAGGATTGAAATTTTCAATACCCCCCTCAAAAATACTTTTTAGTGAAATTATCATGAATAAAGAAGGGGCATTTCATGAATCTCGTCTGGATGTTAGAGAGATTGCTGAGGGTAGAGCACATTGCGTTGAAACCTTGTTGTGTTCGCCTTCAGTTAATAATCAAAATAATTTTTTTTTTTAGTAAAACTTAACACCTAGTCCTACGTTCACTACATAATGATCATTCCAGGATCATTACTAAAGCCGATAAAGGTAATACTGTTTTTGCATTTGATTCAGATGATTACGACAAAAATGTCAGAGAAATTTTAAATAATTATAACACATATTAACAATTAGCTACCGATCCCACAGTAAAATTTGTCAAGGAAATCCGAAAAGAGCTTTCTTACCTAAAAAGAAAAGGTGAAATCACATATCAACTCTATGGTCTTCATAAATTACATAAACCTGGTAATTTACTCTGACTCATTGTTTCCACATTCAATTCTCCTAAAGCAAAAAATAGGAAAATTCTTATCAGTTGTATTTCACCCAATAACTCAGGGTCAAAATATCAGGGTCTTATATTAAAAATTCGGCTGATTTCGTTTCCAAGTTATAACAACACTCGGTTAAACCAGATACAAAAATGGACATGCGGATTATGCGGATTCAATGTATACCAATTGTGATCCTCATTAGGCCGAAATAATTTTGGAGGAGAAACTCAGTTCCAACCAATCTATATCAGAAAAATCTACACTTTCAAATCAGACAATTCTTCCACTTACAGCCCTTTGTAACTGAACTTCTTTTTACTTCCATTATAGAGGAATTTCTTATAGACAGAAATTAGAGATTTCAATGTGCGCCCCCCTTTCACCGATTGAGGTTAATATCTTCATGGAAAACTTTGAAGAAAAGACTATTTTGCAAAGTTTTTGTAAACTACCTTTTTTGAGTTTGCTTAAAAGATTATATATTTTTTTTGTGGGAACATGGTGACGAATCTCTGGAGTCTTTTTTTCGCTTGCTTAACTCCTTGGATCCAAAAGTTAAAATTACTCAGGAATTAGAGATAGAAAGGTATCTTCCTTTCTTAGATATGCTGATTCACCAGAATGATACATGCTTCAAGTTCGAGTCTATAGAAAATCAATACATAATGACCGTTACTTAAATTATTCCTCTAACCATTCTCCTTCTTTGAAAAGAGGAGTGATCGCTTCTCTAGTTGACACATCATTGTAGGCTTGGTCTCCACGTTACCTGGATTCAGAGCTTGACCATATTAGAGATATTTTATTTGAGAATAGTTATCCAATTAGTTTAATAAATTCTGTAAATGCAAACCATATTAAAAAATTATCAGAATATGACACAATAAACCCAAATCAAAGGAAAATTCAGATTATTTTGGTCTCACGTACGTTAAAGGGGTTTCAGAAGACATTTCCAAAAAAAACTAAGGAAAAATGATTTTTCCATTTACTTTAGACACAAAAAAAACTATCAGTTCCCAAATATACCAAGGTAAAGACCATATATCGATAGGTGAAAACTACGGTGTCTACATAATTCCTTGCTCTTGTGGTCTTTGGTACATCGGAAGAACTGATCAAAGACTTACTGATAGATTATCTATGCACTCTACCTCGATTAATATCACTCTTGGGGAGTGGAAACACGGAAAATTTCGACTCTGCCCTCTTAAAACACATATTTAATAATCCAAACCTTAATGTTTTATTTAACCAAGCTAGCCTAATTTTGCATGACAAAGGCACTGTCCAGCACTACATGGAAGCTGCTGAAATTCATAAATACCATCATTTAGGTCTAGTTTTGAACAGAGATTCTGGTGAATTAAAAATAAATGAATCGAATTTCGGTTTTCTCAAAAGAGAAGTCGATACTTTAGTAATCCTTCAAGTAAACATTGAATCACTTCAACAATCCTATAACCAAATACATCATCAACCCCTTAGGTCTCAAAGGGCATCCTAAAAAAATGCAATGGTTAAAATCAGAAATCAGGTGACCTAGTTCTCCAATTTATTCAATTGCTGCTTCGTTTGTTTGAGTAAATGATAGTTTCTTTTATTGCTCTGTTGTCCGTTAGTAACTGTTGATGGCAGTTCATTTGTTTTTATTTTGTGCAAATCATGGATGTTGCCGAATAGCTCATTTTATTATTTTTTCGGAATTTGATTTGAATTCTTTTAATTCTTGGTCTTGTATTGAATTTTATTTATTTTTTGGTGTTTTTTTCATTAATTTTGTTGTACTTTCCACGCTTGTTTTTTGGTTTCTTTTTTTCCTTCATCACATTATTTTGTTCGCACAGAATAGGAGAGGCGGATGTTCTTTCGAAATATTCGCTTTCTGTGTTTTCTTCAGTATTTTCATTTTGCTTTTAAAAACCCTATTTATGATCGTTTTCTTTTATTTATGAAAAAGGATGATCGTATAAGCTTCAAAGGGGGCTCATTGGATTTTTATCAGAAGTTTCATTGCCCTTTATTTAATCCAAATTAAAATCTCGAATATAATCTCCAATATGGCAGACCACACAAAAGAACAGGCTCTATCAGCTCCAAAAGTAAACTCGATGTAAATCTTAATTAACTCTCTGTAATATAATATGACCTCAAACTCTGAATATAGACCAAATATTCCATGCACATATTCATTGTCTCAGTTTTACGTCTCCACTGATTTTGTAATCTCGCTATTTACTACACTTTTTTAAAAATAAAAAAATTGCTTGAAAGTGTAGACATTTTATTCTTTTACTGCTAAATAAAGAACGCCAGATATTAAAAAAAAAATATCAGATTAAAACCTTCCTGGTAGTAAATTCTGTTTTGAAAAGTATTATTGTAAATTTTCAACATACATTTGGAAACACGCCATTTCTTTGATATTTCATCCTTCAAACCCTTTATCTAATAAATATTTATTTAGGATATGACCAGAAAATTCACCTTAGAATAGTAGTCTCTTCAGATTAGTAATGTATGCTTTTAGATGAATTACTATTATGGCCCAATTATGGCTTAGTATTTGAAAATCCTAGGGACCATCTGCTAAAATCAATATTATTGTGAAATCGATGCTGGTATATCATAGCCCACTCTATTACGATAAACCGGAATAGTTAGAGTTGCCCGTTAAAGGCTAACCGCTTTAGCCAACAAATGTATGGATGCTTTTAGAATTAGTTTACCACCCAATTACAACTTCTGAGCTTTCATGGCATTCAATACCACTCTGAGCTACTTCAACAAAGGGTATTTGTAGTTTTGGTATACGCAAATTATCACAAATTGGAAAGTTATACCGAGAAATGATACAACAATCCTTTAAGTCAGTTTTACAAGGTTATCACAATCAGAATATCACGTGATGTTTTCTTCTATTCTTCTGAAGAATCCTTGGCCACTCCTCCCTAGAGCAATGAAGTTTGGATGGAGAGGGTGAATATAAAACTGGGGAACAATCAAGTGGAAAATTAAAGTAAGAAATAAAACCTCTTTAATCTGGATAAGTTTGATCATTGACATTCTCTATATCAATAAATAGCACAAAGAAACCTGAGAAACACGAACCGATATTACTCCATGGAAATTCTAAGCACTTCAGCATCCCAATCAAAGGTTCGATAAAACATGAACTTGCAAAGTATAGAAATTTTTGAAGTGTATTCACTCAAATTGTCACTAAAAATAGCTCCCATTAAAGACTAACTTGAACTAAACTAATTTTAAGGCAATCTTGACCAATAGAAAGGAGGAACATAAGAAAAGTATGAAAAAAGAGAAATGCTAAATAGGAGGAAGCATATGAATTAAGTTTTTTGTATTTCAATTTGTGCCTTATTTGAGCACACCCGAGGTGTGCTAAAAAAAAACTCCTAAATTTCTTAGGACTTGTCTTCATCCTAATTAGTTTCTATTACGTAATCAGAAAATGCTTGACGAAAAAAAAAAGATTTAAAAAGAAGAAGGAGAAAATTTATAAGCCAAAAAATGAATGTCCACCTAAGTCTATAATCTAACTTTAACCTAACTGAAGCCAGGTAAAAAGTATAGGAAATTGTATGTGCTTCAGACTTTTTAGTTCTTAATTGGAATCCCAAAAATGTTCAATTAGGCAAGTCACTTATAAAAGTTACTAAATATTCAAACTTTCTTTAAAATGTGCCCTCTTACGACATTCTAGGACCACTGAATCTATACAATTACCCCTTGGAAAACACATAAATAAATAACCACGCATCCATGATCTTTCTTCTGGCAAAAAATACAAAATTCCATAATTTTACAGGGAAAAGCTTGAAACTTCTAAAGTAATGTTCTCTAATGAGTGGAATCACATGGTGTGATTTTCATTAAGATTCTATGATTTTTAAGGGGTCTCTCTCCCTTTTTTCAAAAATGAGGCAAATTTATCAGGCTCGTAACTTTTGGTGAGTGACACTAATTTTGGTGAAACTTATATGTTTACAATCAGTGTAAAAATGTAATTCATTTCCTGTATATATTGATATCAAAATATCTTTTCTTAGAGTTTCGGTTACTATTGAGCCGGCTTGCTCCTTCCAATAGTTCGTCACCACGAACTGTTTGATTCTGCATATCAAATTGGCTGTTCCCTCGTCAACACCCCGCTTTCTACGCTAAAGCTTTTTTTATTGTTCTAAAAATTATAGTTGTGAGAAAGAGTCAAACTTTAGCGTAAAGAGGGGGGCGTTGAGGCAGGAGCAGCCTGTTCAATATACGGAATCATTTCAGTTCGTTTTCATGTTGCTACTTACTTTAAGTGAAAAAACTTGCTTTTTTATGTAATTTCAGAATGATTTTATATTAATACATGTTTCTCTTTTGGCTCACCAAAAACACATGAAAAATTAAAACAAAATTTGCGCATATTTTTTTTTTTTTTTTGGCTAAATGGTTTTCTCATAGATTTGATCGGACGATTCTGATAAAAGGGGATGGAGGAGGAGGCTTAGCTGCCTTCCAGTTTTTGGTTACTTAAAAATGCAACAAGAATTATTTTTACGAACATTTTTATTAATAATAAATATACGTAACTTACAAATTAACTTACGTAACGAACTTATATATTTCTATATTTTATTACGAATATGAGGGGGTTTGTACCCTTCCCAAAACCTTACTACTTACACTAAGGTTTGAATTTTGTCCCAATTCCTTAAGAATGACCCTTGAATCACATAGGCCATAGATAAAATGGTTGTAACTACTAAAAACACTTTAGCGTAAAGAGCGAGGTATTGAGGAGGAGACAAACCCACTTATATACATAATACTTACTGTTCGTTTGAAGTTTTATGCTGCTCCTTACTTCAAGTTGAAAAAACTTGTATTTTTTATTTTTTCATTGTTTATCTTTTAAATAAGGCTATAAAATCCTGTGGCCCCTTCATGGAAATTCTCTTTCCTCTTGATCAATTCCTTCATGGAGAGATCCTCCCAATTGACTACTTCCCCAAGGTTTACCCGTACCCCCCCCCCCCCCAAGTGAAGAAGTTCCCCTGAAAATATCGGTACACTTCAAAATAACTATTACTATATGTAAACAATGGTGAAAATTCGTAACCTGCAGCTCCTCTCTTGGGGACTGTGGGGATAAAGCCGTCTCAAAAGACATAGCTAGGCAATATCTAAATTTCGATCCGGTGGCTTCGAGGAAAATGAGCGTTGGAGGGGCAATAGGTGCCATTCAAATATTTGGTCTCTTAAAAGGGCACTAGAACTTTTAATTTCCGTAAGGATGAGCCCTCTCATGCCATTTTAGGACTACTGGGCTGATACGTTCATCCCCGGGGGAAAACAAACGAACAAACAAATAAACACGCATTCGTCATCTGTCTTCTGGCAAAAAACACCAAATTCCGGGTTTTTGTAGACAGGAGCTGGAAACTTCTACAGTAGGGTTCTTTGTTTCGCTGGATCTGATGGTGCGATTTTGTTAGACTCTTATGACTTTTCGAGGGTGTGTCCCCCTATTTTCGAAAATAAGACAAATTTCCTCAGGCTCATAACTTTTGATGGGTAAGACTACATTTAATTAAACTGATATATTTAAAATCAGCATAAAAATATAATTTATTTGATGCAATTATTGGTATCAAAATTTCATTTTTAGAGTTTTGGTTTAATATTGATCTGGGTCGCTCCTTCTTACAGTTTGTTACCACGAACTGTTTGAATAATAATAAGAATTCCTTTGACGCATCATTAAAATTGAAATTTAAACTTATAGTCTCCTATTTAAAAGACAAAAGTAATTGCTTAGCAAATATATCCTTCCTGTGTCTTTTTTTACTTCCCGACCCCTTGTAAACCCTCAAATTGTTCAAAAAAAAATTTGAGAAGGTAATTTTTCTTCAAAATAGTCAGAACGTCACATAAATATGCTTTTGTCAATTGCATGACCTCAATAGAACTCTGAAGGACGGCCATATGTATGTATTACATAAAAAAAACTAGTTTTTTGAACTGAAAGTAAGGAGCGACATTAAAACTTAAAACAAACAGAAATTACTCCGTATATGAAATAGATTGTTCCCTCTGCAATCCCTCGCTCTTTACGCTAAAGCTTTTAATTGTTTTAAAAAGCAGAATTGTGGCAAAGAGTCAAACTTTAGCGTAAAGAGCGAGGGATTGCAGAGGGAACAATCTATTTCATATACGGAGTAATTTCTGTTTGTTTTAAGTTTTAATGTCGCTCCTTACTTTCAGTTAAAAAAACTAGTTTTTTTTATGTAATTTCTGAACGTTTTTGAATTAATGCATGTTTGATTTTGACTCTCCACATGTAAACTATTCAAATGAAATTTGCATATTAATTCCTTTTTTGGCTAAATGGCTTTCTCTTAGTTTTGATCATACGATTTTGAGAAATATGGGATGGGGAAGGAGGCCTAGTTGCCATGCAATTTTTTGGTTACAGAAAAAGGCAACTATTAATTATAATTTTAACGATTTTTTTTTATTAGCAAAAAATATACGTAACTTTAGAATTAACTTACGTAACAAACTTTTATATTCTTTAATTATTATTATGTACATGAGGGGGTTTGTACCCTCGTTAATACCTCGTTCTTTACACTAAATCGTAAGTTTTGTCCCAATTCTTTAAGAATGACCCCTGAATCAGAAAGGCCGTAGAATAAATATTTGAAATTACTAAAAATACTTTAGCATAAAGAGCGAAGTATTTGTCTCCTCCTAAATACCTCGCTCTTTATGCTAAAGTATTTTTAGAACCCCTCATATGCGTAATAATCTCTGTTTGTTTTAAGTTTCAATGCTGCTTCTTCCTTTCATTTGAAAAAACGTTTTCATGTTTATTTTTCATTGTTTTCTTATAGTAATGCTAGAGAATCCTGCGCCCTTTTCATTGAATTTCTGTTCCCCCATGACAGATTCCTCCAAGGAAAGATCCTCCAACATAGCCCCCTCTCCTCAGCCCCACCCCCAAACAAAACAAAATCCCCCTGAGAACGTCTGTACACTTCCCAATAACCATTACTATATGTAAACACTGGTCAAAGTTTGTAACTTGCAGCCCCTCCCCCAGGGATTGTGGGGGAGTAAGTCATCCCCAAAGACATAGTTATTATGATTTTCGACCATTCTGAACAAAATGGCTATCTCAAAATTTTGATCCGTTGACTTTGGGAAACAAATGAGCGTGGGAGGGGGCCTAGATGCCCTCCAATTTTTTTGGTCACTTAAAAAGGGCACTAGAACTTTTCATTTCCGTTAGAATGAGCCCTCTTGCGACATTCTATGACCTCTTGGTCGATACGATGACCCCTGGGAAAAAAAAAAAAACAAAAACAAACAAATAAACACGCACCCGTGATTTGTCTTCTGGCAAAAAATACAAAATTCCACATTTTTGTAGATAGGAGCTTGAAACTTCTACAGTAGGGTTCTCTGACACGCTGAATCTTTTGGTGTCATTTTCGCTAAGATCCTACGAGGCTCGTAACTTTTGATGGGTAAGACTAAACTTGATGAAACTTATATATTTAAAATTAGCATTAAAATGCGATTCTTTTGATGTAGCTATTGATATCAAAATTCAATTTTTTAGAGTTTTGGTTACTATTGAGCCGGGTCGCTCCTTACTACAGTTCGTTACCACGAACTGTTTGATATTTGTATTTCCAAAAAAGCGGTCGGGCCATAGGGGAAAGTAGAAAATAAACATACAAAAACCAACAAATAAAACAAATAAATTAAAATGTAAAAGGTACTTTTATAAGAATCTTCACAAAATTATTTATAAAAAGCTATATCTTTCACGATGCATAAGCCCTTCATCAACATACTCAGCCAGATTCCTTAATACCAATTTAACTCGTGATCCTACTATCCCTTCCACCCTCCTTCTATCTATCAACACAAACGAAAAACGCTCATTTCTCATATATGCCAGTTCCTTATAATTTCCCCACAAAAATTAAAGATATCATCTTCACCATCCCCACATATCAGATAAGGGACTGGGTTAACACTATGACTTCCTTTCTCTTTCTCCAAATTTAATCCACCCTCCTCTTAGAATCAAAATAATTTTTTTGCCCCCTTTCAACCCCTACTTAAAATAAACTTCTTCCCTCCACACTTCTTTTACCTTGCAAAACAGATTCAAAGAAACCGAGGCCTCCTTCCGAGCATACTACTGCTGTATTCCATTCTTGTGTCAATTTTCTTTTACCTTATCAACCACTGTATCTGAATTTGTTCCCTTACCCTCATTCCAAAAACACGAATATCCTACTTCATCGAAAATTTTTATTAAATTTCTGTGGCCATCCTACCCCTATCTTATCCCCCAACAAGCTAAAATACACATCTTTCGCTAGCCTATTTTTCCTTCTTAAAATTTTTATCCAAAACTTTTCAATTCTTATTAATCTCTCTTTTCTTGACCTACTTAGTCCAAAAGCCTCTCCATAACAACACTGTGAGTAAATTTATAGGCCGGACAAAATCACTTAGATTAATTCCTTCACATTCTTCACATTAAACCTTTCTCTGCGGTCAGCACTTTCCATGGCAGGGATTTTTCCGTGAGTAGGAAATATTTGCGAAAAGTGATCGATTCTGACAAATTTAGTCACGATATTGACAAGTAACTGTCTTCCAGCTTCAGCTTGGTATTAACATTATTTTTCGATTTTCTTACAAGGATAGACAAGGATGGTATCTCTAAAACGCATATACCAATTGAATGCACTCCCCTTATATCCCAGCTTCAGATTCTTTTCCAAATGTGTATATTTGCTTCAAGTGTACCCGAGTCTTTTGTTTGGCACTGTTTCGTCAATTTTGAAAATGGGAAAGTCACAAACTGACTGTTCCAGTTATCGACATATTACTGTTTCTTGTAACATTATTAAGGTTTCCAAGTATATCCTTCTACCTTTTCTGACTAAAAATAATAATGAGGGTGAGAACCAATTTGGTTATCGGCATGAGATTGGTTGTCTGCATGCGCTAAATATTCTGTCTTCTTTACTGGTTGGTAATTCTTCCAAGAGAAATGGTTCTTATATTTTTATTTTGGATTTTCTGACAGTGTTTGATAGTGTAGTCAATAGTCAGCTCCTTTTTTCTCATTTTAATTCTTAGGTAAATATTTCTGTTATAATAATAATTAGGTTTTGCTACTCAAATTCTTTCTTTCAATTTATATCTGCAGCAGACACTATTATAAGAGTACGAAAACAAGTTAGGCAGGGCTGTGTTTTGCCCCCTACAATTTTTGCAATTTGTATTTCTAGTGTGCTAGCTATGATTTCGGGTACATATCTTTCTGGTCTTAAGGATGTTTCTTATCTGCATATGCTGACAGCCTGCTCCTGATTAGCCGTTCAAAACCCGGTCTTTCCCAAAGTTTTTGATGCTTTTTCTGATTTTAGCCTTTCATTTAGTCTAGATAAATGTCAGTTTCTTCCCTAAAACTGTACTACTGCTACTCCCCTTTACTGTAATAACTTTACAATCCCTATCGTCGATTGTATTACTAACAACCTTTATCTCCATTACTAACAACCTTTGGAGCTTGCTTCAGCGTACTGTTTTTTATATAAATAAAAACATCCAGATTGGCTATGCAGATATTGTTGCAAACAGAAGGAAGTATAATAGACGTTCCCTGGCCAAACTTTATTCTACTTTCTGTGATCATTTTTTTCTTTTTTATTCAGTTTTTTTCCCTTCTTAAGGAAGGCAATTTAAAAAGGTCCCAGATAAAATGTTTAAAATTTTGCTAATTTCTTCTGTATCTTCCACCTTTGACAAAAAACTAGATTCTTGTTAGCAAATTTTCTGTTCTTGTTATAACTTTAAAATTGGAGATTCTACACAGAAAACTCTCCTCTACAGCTTGTTTTTTCCTATGCCTTCACCACAGTTTTATCCGTTATTTTTGTTGATTCTGTGTGTATAATTTTTTTTCCTTGTATTTTTTAATTATTCTTACTCCACCATATTTACTTTATATATCGTGTGAGTGATACTTAAATTATTAATAATAGTAAATGCTTTACTTTTTGTGATAGAATAATTAACATTTTTGTATTGTTTCTAAGAGATATCACTTAGAAATAACAAGTATACTGGATATAGTCAAATTCGTTTTACTGACAGCTATTGCTGTCAGTCAAAGGACACAAACCTGTTAAACGTTCAACAAAAAAAAATATTTTAAACCTTTTAATTTTATAGAGAGGTCAGAGGACATTCTTAGAATGTGGAGCATTAGATGGGGAAATATTCTCTGCAACACTTCACTTGGAAAGGTTTCTTAACTGGACTGGTGTGCTTATTGAAGCAGATGATAAATTTTATGCTGACATGAAACTTGTACATCGGAAAGCTTATATAGTTCATGCATGCATAAGCATTGAGGAACACCCAACAATTGAATCTTTCATTTCTACCCCGGTTCAATTTAAAATCAATGGGTATAATAGAACAAGTAAGTTCAATTTTAATGATATTAAATCAATGATTTAATGTAAGGCCCATAGTTTATTGTTTAAATATAAATGTATTCGCGTTCGTCCAGATAATAAAATATAAGCAAGTAACAGATTTAAAAGAAATTAAAAAAGGTTAATTTGTATGATCCTGTACCCCAAAGCAAAACTTAATCGTTTAGTTTTATGGTTTAAGCTAAATCTGAAACATTTGGGTAGGTAAAATTTTGCTACTAAAATTCTGTTGATAGCACTTTATTTTGTAAAAAAGTTTAAATGGTGACTTTATATTTTTATTCTTCAAAAAATTTTGACTTTATCCAATTACAATTATCCAGAAAAAGAGGGATCATATCAATCACGATAATTATAATGCTCAAAGTCAAATGAACTAATATTGGTTCTAATATTACAAAGTAATTTGATTACAAGTAAGTTGTAAGAGCTGTTGATTATTTAACAAGTGATAATTTCGTGTTACCCGTCAGGAGTTAAAAAGAGTAACGTCTCAACATAAGGACGATGATAATTGCTAACAATGTGTCACTTTTACCTGACTGAAAGTTTTCATTTTCAATTTACTAAAAGCAATATTTATTTCAAACAGTTTGTTCTTTATTTGTCGTAAAATCAAAACAATATAACGAAGAACTGGGTCACACATATACACAGTGCTCAAAATATACATGCAATTTCCTCCTCTCTCTTAAACCCTTTGAATTACTATTCTCACCGGTACGTTTTGAAAACCATGTTTATTTTAGACAGTACCGTTTGATGGCCAAGGTATACAAAAAAGAGAAATTTCCGTTATGTTCTTGATTAAAAGAAAGCACTACTGAAGGCAAACTGATTTTTGGTTTGACCCTAGAAGCTTCATATGCCTTGGGTATTCAAAGCTATAATTACCAAAGAAAAATAATTTACGATAAATTTTGTTTTCCGTCAATTATAAATGATAGTGTGGCTTTAAAAGACTTAGTGGCCGTAGCCGTAATCTTATTTGATATTCAACTTCTTTTTGTTTTAAGTCTTAGTATACTGTTTTGTTTTAAGAGAATTCCCTCTTCTTTGAATTTATTTTTATATCTTTAGGAGTATATATCACCATTAAGTGTTGTGTGATTACTCTTTTAACATGTTTATTTTTAATTTCCTTTATCTATTTGTAATATTGTCAATTCGTTTAAAGTGTGAATCATTGCAAGACTTTATTTTTGCCTTTTATAAATCTTGGTATGGCTCGTTACTTTTCTTTGTCTATTTTGCTGTATTGTAACCGTTCAATTTTTTTCGTCTTATTTGATGAATTAACGAAAATATTCTACACTAAAAATTTATCAAAGAAAAGTTAAGGACTGTATTAAAGAACAGACGAGCAGAAATAAATCCACAAATACATAAACTGTTAGGAGAGAATATTTCATCTTTTTAAATAAATGAAAAATGTATTAAAATAAAGCGTAATTAAAAATGATGACGAACAGAAAATATTACAAATAGCAGTACGATTGACCCTTCTTTCTCTAAGCCCTTTAAAAACTATAAGTTTAATAAAGTTTTATTAAAATCCATTTTTTATTTCGATCAGTCTGTTCTTGTTCGTCAAAATACATGCGACAGAAAAATATAACAACCAAAATACTCAAGGCTATTGAAAAAAATTAATGTGCTCCGATGGACAGTTTAAAATATATTGGTATTAATTAATAAAAATATCGGCAATTTTTTATTTACTAAGATCACGAAACGATGAAAATACTAAAACCATTATTTTTTAATGTATTTAATTTGCCTTTGGCTGCTTTAGGGGGTGTTCATTCTACTCTTGTTTGTAGTATTTTCTATTTATTTTAAGTTTAACTTGACTTTTCATTGGAGCTCCTTCTACTTTTGTGTCCAATTTACCCATTGATAACTTAGGCCTGTTATGATATTGACTAATTATATGGATTTTATTTCTGCTCGTCTTTGGTTTAGTGTAGCTCTTTTACTATTATCAGAAGACTTTACATAGTGAAGCTTTCACAATGAGTTTGTACATGACATTGTGTATTTGGCTGGCTCTTAAGAAAACCCTTAGAGTTGAATAATTAAGATTTTGGCCAACTATTCTCATCTTAGATAAAAATTTTGAGATACCTTTTAATCATGTTTCATGTTAGAGCTTTGAATGAATGAGACCAGGGAATCATATAAAAATAAACAGATTGACAATCTGCTTATTTTCTTGTCTTATATTGGAGTCAAACGTTTTCGAACTACAACTTATCCTGTTAAAGCCCTTTATATAATCAAATATGAATTGGTAATTTTATCATACAAAATATCCCGTGCATAGTCCTGTATCAACTGCTTGTTAATTTAAACAAATATATATTTTGCTGAATTATGGAAAAGAGTTTCCATTTGTTGCTAAAGATAAAAAAATATGAGTTCAGAGACCAATTTAGCCAGATCAACTATCCGGTTAACGTTCTCCTGGCAAGAAAACTTTACTTGAGGTTACTCCACTATCCTTAGATATATCACTGTACCTAATATCCTGTTTTTATCAATTGACATAAGTGAGAATTTTCAAGAAACTCTAGAGGCTGTAGCGATTGTCAAAAACTTAATGACCGTGAATCGGGATTAGATATGATAACGGCAAAAATGTTAAAGAAGTCTTTTCGAGCCTACTAAATGAATGGACTGTTCGTCTAGTGGGAGTTTGGAGCATGGAAAAGGTCTCAAGTGATTGGAATAAAGGTATTCTAGTCAAACTGCTTAAGAAGGGAGATGATATCACCTGTGACAACTGGAAATCAACCTAACATCAGTGCCAAGTAAAGTTTTGGCCATGAGAGATCTAAGAGAAGAACAACGCAGGATTCGTCCGGTTAGATCACGTTCTTACCCTATTTTTAGCCTCACACTTATGGTGGAAGAGTCAAGAGAAGGGAATAAAAAGATATATTTGCACTTCGTTGATTTCGGAAAAGCTATGACTTCATCAATTTCAATATTTCATGGTAGTTTTCAAAATTTTATTAAGTACCTAATAAGATAATCGGAATAATAAAGGCCCTCTATAAAGAGAGGAAATGTTTTGTCCAAACCTAAAATGGGGAGACCCAATTTTTCAATATTCTCTTCGGGGTGAAACAAGGATGGATGTTATCCCCGTTCCAATTAATCCTAGTAATGGATTATATCCCACAGCAAGATTCTGACTTTAGTGTAAAAGTCAGTGCCCAGCAGCTCATAGATGTAGACTTCGCAGACAAAGAAGTACTTCTAGAAGATGTGAAGCAACATTCGCAGTTACTAATGGATACCAATGTGAATGGTGGAACAGTCAATGAGATAAAAAGACGAATTGGACAAGCAAGTTCAGAATTCAACAAACTAAGGCTAGTATGGCAAGGCAAGAAATATTCTTTCAGTCTAAAGCGCTGTCTTTTGAATAGCAACGTCTTTTCTGTTCTTTCTTTTGCAAGGAATGTTGGAAGCTGAATGTTTAGCTGGAAATACATATCTTAGCATTTAAAAATATCTACCTTAGAAGAATTCTTAAAATTTCATGGCAGGACAGAGTCATGAATATAGTGGTCCGCAGTCGAAAAGGTCAACCGCAAGTAACTCATCTAGTGAAGCAGTAAAGATGGACAAATCTTGGTCATGTTCTTTGAATGCCAGTAGACTGTATTCTGAATGCTGTCTACAAGTTTGTATCCAAGGGTGGGCGAAAAAGGTAGGACTAAGATGTGTTGAACTGTCATCACAACCACAGATGGAGGATGTCTCGGCAACTACTCCACTCTGAAAAATCTGATGAGGCTTTGTTCATGTCCTATGTGTCAAACCTGGCCCTGGACAAATTTAGGTCTTAGGTAAAGTCTTCGTTGCCTTAAAAATTACAGATTGACACATGTAAAAAGGTGTCTTTAGTCTAATCTTGGGTAGCATTATTTTTTCATTACTGTATTTGCTTGCAGTATGGCGTATAAATATTCCAAAGAATTGTATATAGCTATTAGATGCTCTATTGTATATAGCTTTGTTAATTATTAGATAAACTTAATAAGGACATAAGAAAACTTGTAAATAGTTGAGACAGTAACAGTTTAAATCCTGATCATCTAATTGCCCAAAAATTTAAGTGTCTAAAGAATTGTACTTCCTCTGTTATTACGGAAAAAATTCAAAAACAGCGTTATTTTGTGCTTTAATCTTCATTAAAATCCTTATCTTATCATAAATTGGATTTTTCCCTCATATTATTTGAGGAGTCAAATCAGCCTGTACTAAAATGAACTGAGAAAGCGATTATATGTTAAACTCTTCTACTAACAACTCACCACAGTACCAAACCACCTGAGGTCAACACAGCTAAAAACGCCCACCTCCATTCCAGTCTATTCAGAGCCTCCCTCTTTACACTCTTCAAGGAAGTTCCCATTTCCTTTAAATCTTTCTGTATGACATCTTCCAAACCCAGACAAGGACAACCTGCTTTTCATTCAGCCCTAGACAGTTGGCGGAAAAGGACAATCTTTGGCAGTGTGTCATCCTGCATCTGCAGAACGTGCCATAAGCATCTCAATTTTTCTTTCTTTATAGCCCTAGAAAGCAGGATTGAACCACAACTTTCGTACAGTCTACTGCTCAAACTACGATTACTCTGCCGGTTACCCAGAACAGTCCATCAGCAATTTTTCTGGAAGAAAACTAGTAATTCTTCATCCGCTTTTTGAAGCGCCCATACTTCATAGCCATATTTGACCACTGTCATTACTATTTCTTCCAATATTCTAATCATGGTTTGCAGACTTAAAATCATATTCTTACAAACCTTTTTTAAGTGTGAAAAAAACATCCTACACCTTGGCTCTTCTACTTTTAACATTCTCACAGCTCCCCCTTTTTACTAATAATACAACCAAGATAAATGAAATTGCCCACCTGATCAATCTTTTCGTTACCCAACGTCACCTTTTCATCTTCACTTATTCCTACCCTTAGTGACTTAGTCTTCTTTACATTAACTTTCAAACCTATTTTAGCACCCTGAATTCGCCAAACCTCTAAAATTTCGTTCATTTCCCCCACACTTTCATCTAGGATGCTAAAATCATCAGCGTAATCTTGTTCCAGGAGAGTTTTTCCTCCACATTTGATTCCGTGGTCTCCCATTGCCTTTCCTGCGCTCTTTAAGACAAAGTCCATCCAAATGATCCTTAAAAAGGGAAGAAAACACAACTCTGCATAACTCCTGATGTAATACTAAACCAGCTACTAACCTCATTTACTACCTTAACCGCAGCAGTGTTCTTCTTGTATATAGCACTTATCACTTTAAGGTAGGTGTCTGATAGACCATGTACGGATAATAACTTTGCTAAAGCTTATTTATCAACAGAATCCAACGCTTGCTCATATTCTATAAAACTGAGGACCAAAGGCGTTTTCCAACTATGTTACTTCTCAATTACAAACATAAGAGTAAAAATTTGGTTCACACCAAATCTTGAAGTAATAATAGTATTACTATTGTTCACTAAAATTAAAAACATAAAAAATTAATCAGCAGTGAAAAATTTTGAGGTTAAGCTATACACCAGAGTAAACAAGAAAGATAAAAAGTATACAAAACCTTACATTTCATGACCAGGAGCAGCAGAATAATTTTTCAGAGGATTTAATAGTTATCCAGGGATGGGTCTTTCTTAGTAATACTACCCTACGACGTAGATCATAATACAAAAGCGATTATTCCATAGAATTATAATATTTAGCTGACCAAACATAAGACTTGTAAGACAGTTTAGTCAAAAAGAATTATCAACATAACCGTGTCGATAAAGAAAAACGCACATGTATTATGTATTATTTTATGTCGGGCTTATATATTACGAATTAGTATTGATTCGTAGTTCAAGGTGAAAACATCTGTCTTGAATTGGATATCATAAATTTAAACCAGTAAGCTTTTTCAGTGAATTTTAACCCCCTGCAAAGCTACTTAGATTTCGCAATACCTGGCAAAGGATTAAATTGGGTGACCTTGAGTTAAATTATTACTCAGCATTTCAGTAAGTGAGAGATAATCCTATGGTCATAACTATCAAATCATATAGATTCATTAGTCATTTTTGGAAATTTTTACTAATAAGCGAGCAGAAGAGGGGAGGTGTTCTGTGGCAAGCGTCGTCGTACCTGCCGGGAGTTTGTCTCCCTTAAATTGCTGGGAATAGATAGCAAGAGCCTACGCTTCCACTGGGAATAGATAGCAAGAGCCTACGCTTCCGTCGCTTATTGGCATTTCGAGCTTCTGAAATTTAGCCAACTACCATTCAGCTTTTGTGCGGTTAAGACGTGTTTTGCCCATGGTTATGTTTTTGACTCGGAATTGGATTAACAGACATTTCGCATAAAAATTGACTCTGATTCGGATACGGACTGCTTTTTTTATGCCACGGTTCTGAACTTGCTGCAGCATAATAATGAAAAAGGTGTCGAAGCTACAGTGCTCTTAAAATTTGCTGTCGTATTCTTCGAGTCAAGTGATATTGCCAAATCGAAGAAAATCCTGTTGGATTCGCTGCCGAAATTGACCGAGCTCTATCCAAGGCACACAGATTCAAACGCAGCTCTGAATCATTTGAAAGACATGTTAGAACTTCTTCAAAATCAGATTGCTTCTGAGGAAATTCCTGTCTTTGTTATCCGTTTCACAGCCGAAGTTCTCTGTATTCCAGCAGTTGGTTTCTCCAAGATAGCTTCTAAGCATAACAAAATTCGACATCGACAGACTCTTTCACAAGTTAATGAGAAAATGTCAAATTACGATCTGAATTTCCCCAGCCTCCCTAGCAGTGCTACTGGTAGTGATATAAGCAAAGCCACTGTTATTATCACGAATGTACCACGTGATCTCGATAATGCATCTAAAGGGAAGGAAAGAATTGAATGTTTTTCTGGTCACGATTGCATTGATACTGTGCACGCCTCTGGTGATAAACTTATTGTGAAGATCGATAGCGTGGCCGCTGCTGACTTTTGCAAATCTGCATGCTCGGCTTTTCGTGATTGTGAAGCAAAAATGGTGGAGAAAAAGTTTTTTGGTATAATGAAAGGCGTTGGACAAGATCTTGATCTTGAGCCTCTTACAGCTTGCAGGGGTGTTCGAGACACAATGAGAATTGGGAGCTGTAATTGTGTGAAAATTACCTTCAAAGACGAAATTTCTTTTTTTCCTCGGCCCTTAAATCAGTCCTGAAGATAGGCTGTGAACTATTCCGAGTGTATGAATATCGGCAAATTCCTAGGTCCCGCAGGAAATGTCAATCACCTGACCACCTTGCTGCAAAATGTCCCATAAAAACTACAAATGCTCACGGTGCTCTGGTCTCCATATGAAATCCTGTGAATCACCTTGTAGTAATATCCCAAAGAGTGCAAATTGTAGTGGAGATCATGTTGCTTATAGTTTTCGTTGCTCCAAACTAAAGGCTCTTGTCAATTCCAAAGACCTTCTCGCTTGCAATCATGAATGAGTATAAATTCTCATTGTGCTCTTTCAACATCAGTGGGACAAAGGATAAAGTGCTAAGATTTGATGAGAAACGAACTAATCATAATGTTCTTCTCTTGCAAGAACACCTGCTCCCAAGTTGCAGTGTAAACTTTATAAGGCGAAGTTCTCAACATACTGTTTTCACCAGGAATGCCCGCCATACCCGAGGCTGGCCTGCTGGTGGTCTTGCCTGTATATTAAGCGATCTTTGCCTAGCTGTTTGTGTCCTAGCTGCAACCAATTCTCTGAACACTATCTTCCAATCCGGTTTGCAGACGTGATCCTAATCAACGCCCATTTGCCCCATGGTAGAAGATCTGTTTCTTCTTTCTCCACCAATGCGAATGTTTGCAACAAATTAAAGACTCTTATATCTGGTATTGAGTGTCTGGGATACAAGTGGGTGCTTATAGGCGACATAAACTGTAACATCAACGTTTCCTCGACAAGAAAGGAAGTGCTTTTTCAGTGTCTACCCTCAGCATTTAAGGTCCTAACGAAAGACCTCAGTTTTATATATATACGCTGTAGTAGTTCTGTCTCAAATTTGGGCCACTGTGTCTGCTATCATTCATTTCAAACTTCAGCAGTACATGTTGATGAAGATGAGAGAAATTATGATCTTTTACCTCTGTATTTTGATATTACGGTTACTTATACTCAAACCAACCCACTCAACGACATACACTCAAACCAACTCGCACTGTCGCATAAGTTGTTTGAAAAGCGTGATTGGTCTAGTGCGACCATGCCTCTTTACCTCGCTACACTTGGAGCTCTACTGTCCACCGTACGTGTCCCTTTCCATCTTCTTTGCACAAATACGTACCCCATTATTGACGATGCTCGTGCTGATTTGAATCACTATTATCGTGACATTATCTTATGTATAAAGCAAGCTGAAGATGTAGCCGTCCCGATGAACCGAGTCAGGTGGAATACCCAAAAACCAATTTGGAAGTGTGATCCTTTGCTGAAAAAAGTCAAGAATAAGGCCAAATTCTGGTTCAGAATCTGGTTTGCCTATGGTCGACCTTCTCGGGGTACTGTGTTTGATCTAAAATAAAAGACGAAACTCGAATATAAACGCCATCTTCGTGCCATTCTTTACTCCGGTGAAATTTTTCCGAAAAGTAATAATGAGTGGCGAAAAGTGAAAAATTTTGCCAAGTTTCCGGATACAAGTTCTAGTGATATTATACCTCGTCCATCTTGGATCGAACATTATTCAAAAATATTTTCGAAAGTTAATTATGCAGTGCATAAGCGTTTTTCACGTTTGCTCGAAAAAAATTTGCCGTCAAGTTTATGTCAGAGACATGTAATTCCAGTTGAAAAGTGGGCTATTGTTAATGGTATTAAGGGTTTAAAATCAAAATCTTTTGATATTGATGGGATTAGTGTTTTGATTCCAGTTGAAAAGTGGGCTATTGTTAATGGTATTAAGGGTTTAAATCAAAATCTTTTGATATTGATGGGATTAGTGTTTTGAATCTTGTTCCGAATTCTTTTGAACTGGTATCTCATCTCCAACTGTTTTTTCATATGTGTTTTAGTAGTTCGTGTGTGCTCGACTCGTTCTTATGCGGTAGTATTACGTCACTTCTAAAAAAAGGAAAAGATCCGGTTTCTCGCAGTTCTTATAGGCCCATAACGGTAGCTTGTACTCTTAGCAAGCCTTTTTAACACCACCTACTACTACTTTATATCACTAAGCTTGCTCTATATGATGATTATCAATTTGGTTTTAGATCGGGGCTAGGTTGTCATCATGCTCACCGTGCTTTGACTTCTTTATCAAAAGATGCCCATCGCACTCGTCGTGTACTTCATTTCGCAACCCTACACTTGTCTAAAGCATTTGAAACTGTTTCTCATGCTCAAGCATGGGCAGCATTATGCCAGAGAGGAGTAAATCCTTCGGTAATTCACGTGCTTCGTTTTTGGTACTCCCATTCTTACCTTCGCCTTAAGTCATTAGATAATTTTTATTTTGGTCATATACCGGTTCGTTGCGGAGTAAGACAAGGGGGAGTTCTTTCGCCGTATATTTTTGATGCTTGTATTGAAAATGTACTATCAAAAATATTGACTACGTTCCTACTAGGACCATCTGATATCTCATGTCTGGCATATACGGATGACCTTCTTCTGATTAGTCAAACCGAGTCTGGGGTTGCCCGTTCAGTGAAGTCAGTTACTTTTGCTCTCCGCGATATCTGCCTGTACCTAAATATTGACAAGTGCGAGTTTCTTGTTATCAACGGTAATAATTGTTCAGAATCACTCCAATGCGGTTGTTTTAGTGTTCCTCGTGTTAAATCGTTTCTTTGGCCTGGTATAACAGTTTGCGATTCTAAGAGTGCTCTCCGGTCTCGTGCTGTCAAAGATATTAGTGATAAGCTGAGGCTGAGCTACTCTAAGATTGTAGCAAATCGTGGACACTATAGGAAAAGAGTGCAAAATCGGCTTTACTCAACTTTTTGTTATCATTCTGTAGTCTTCTGTTTTGGTATTAGGCCACTTCTGTTGATTGGTGATCTAAAACATATTCGCAAAAATTGTTACTGGTACTGCAAATTTCTTTTATATCTACTTCGTTCTTAACCGGAATACAAAACTGGTTAAAAAGTATCGTGCGAAAGATATTACTGGTGCTTTCGAAAAATTATCTGCCAAGCTAGCTATTGAAGCGATTTATGGGCTAGGATGTTTCCATCACCTTATCCGTCTTTTTCTATATGTGATTAAATTTGTTTCTTGTATTACTTTTGCTGTTTTTTTTTTGTATTTTACTCCAGTTAACCCCTGTTTTGTAAAGTGGGTGATAAATAAGTTATTATTATTATTATTATTATTATCTATTTAATTATGTTAATAAGAAATTCCTTGATTTTATTTAATTATCAAGTTTAAATTTAAGTGACTATTTTGAATATATTTAGAAATTTTTTAGGTTCTTTAGATCTGTTTCTTGAAAACATATAAACACTTATATTCTGCGCTTGGAATTAATGAAACTAAATTTTATCTATTATTTTTGACCTTTTGAAGCCCCCCTTGGTCTTCAAAGTCAAACATTTAGTTCTATAGATCCTTCCCACAGGGTCCCTTCAAATTCAAAGCTGTGTCCTGTAAGCCGTTAAGACAAGGCTTAGACTTGCCTGAGATATTACAGGTATGCCATTTTGACAAAGAGGATACAAATAGTGTATAATTCAGTACCCCAACAAGATTCATCTTTATTTCCTTAGCCACTCCTGGGTTATTGCCATAAATATTTTTGACAACCAAACTTCAAATAGTGTGTTGTCATTTTGTTCAACATGAACTCCTAGCTCTACCCTTAGCAGTCTCGGTGTAAGTACAGCTCCACCGTCCTTGCAACATAGATACACATAGTGTCTTTTGATTTATATTGACATTACCAACTTAAATTCATCCAATTACTTTCAATTTAGTTGAATTTACTCTCAGTATCCTCTAAAAGATCCAACTTAATACACTTAACCATTCTTGATTATGTATAAATTTACTTTCTTGATAGCTTTTATGTGGATAATATACTTTGATTTAGTTCAGAATCTCCCTCAATAAACACTGGAAGTTTCAAGTTTATATATCAAACACACATTGCATTTTGATGTAGTGAATTATCTCCCTTAAAATGCCAAAAAATTCTACTTTATGCCTTTGACTGTGGCTAAGACCTTGTATATACACTTTTCGCGCACCCTCCATGCAACCCAAAAATAGTCTACCGCAAAATAGTCTTTTCTTCAAAGTTTTCCATGAAGATATTAACCTCAATCGGTGAAAGGGGGGCGCACATTGAAATCTCTAATTTCTGTCTATAAGAAATTCCTCTATAATGGAAATAAAAAAAAGTTCAGTTACAAAGGGCTGTAAGTGGAAGAATTGTCTGATTTGAAAGTGTAGATTTTTCTGATATAGATTGGTTGGAACTGAGTTTCTCCTCCAAAATTATTTTGGCCTAATGAGGATCACAATTGGTATACATTGAATCCGCATAATCCGCATGTCCATTTTTGTATCTGGTTTAACCGAGTGTTGTTATAGCTTGGAAACGAAATCAGCCGAATTTTTAATATAAGACCCTGATATTTTGACCCTGAGTTATTGGGTGAAATACAACTGATAAGAATTTTCCTATTTTTTGCTTTAGGAGAATTAAATGTGGAAACAATGAGTCAGAGTAAATTACCAGGTTTATGTCATTTATGAAGACCAGAGAGTTGATATGTGATTTCACCTTTTCTTTTTAGGTAAGAAAGCTCTTTTCGGATTTCCTTGACAAATTTTACTGTGGGATCGGTAGCTAATTGTTAATATGTGTTATAATTATTTAAAATTTCTCTGACATTTTTGTCGTAATCATCTGAATCAAATGCAAAAACAGTATTACCTTTATCGGCTTTAGTAATGATCCTGGAATGATCATTATGAAGTGAACGTAGGACTAGGTGTTAAGTTTTACTAAAAAAAATTTATTTTGATTATGAACTGAAGGCGAACACAACAAGGTTTCAACGCAATGTGCTCTACCCTCAGCAATCTCTCTAACATTCAGACGAGATTCATGAAATGCCCCTTCTTTATTCATGATAATTTCACTAAAAAGTATTTTTGAGGGGGGTATTGAAAATTTCAATCCTTTTGATAGTGCCTGATTTTGCTCTGTTGTAAGGGGGATGGAGCTGACATTTATAAAAACAAGACCGAGAGATACTTTTGGGACAAAAGGTGTATTATTAGAGTTTTTTCCAATTTTAAACGGCGGAATTTCTTAGGGTGATAGAGTCATGAGATATTCTTTGCCAATTCTTTTACAATTTTTATGTGATCTTACGAAGCACATCTGAATAGTCATTGAGCAGCTTGTAGCTTGTTCATTAATTTCTAATACTAAGTTCATTAATTTCGTGTACTTGCTTTTGGGATTGGACCTACAATATCTATTGAAATTCTTTCAAAGGTTTTTCTGAAGGTGAGAAATTTTCTCCTTTATGCTTTTTACTTCAGTTTAACACACGCAACCAAATGGCAGTCTTTGTAATTTTAACAAAAATTATTTTCAAAGTTATTGGTTATTTATCTATAGATTTTTTTCTTATTTATACATCACTACTACTTCTACTACTACTAACAACTCACCATAGAGCCAAGCCACCTGAGGCCAACACAGCTACGCACTCTACTCCTCCATCCAAATCTATTCAAAGCCTCCGAAACATCTAGTAAATCTTCATCCACTTTGCGGAACGCCGAATCTCCTGAGCCATATTTGACCCCTGTCATGACAGTACCTTCCAAAATTTTAATCTTTGTAGACTTATCTTCCTATTCTTCCAAACTTTTTCTTAACTGTAAAAAAACACCGTAAGCCTTGGATATTCTAATTTTAACATCATCAATGTTCCCAATCTCTTTACTAATACTACCAAGGTAAGTGAAGGTGCCCACATGATCAATCTTTTCGATACCCAACATAACTCTTTCCTCTTCACTTATTCTTTTTACTCCTTAAGAGATAGTCCATTAAAATGATCCATATAAAGTGTGATAGAACCAAACCCTGTTTAACTCCTGATGAAATACAAAATCAGGTGCTCTCCTAGTTTCCTACCTGAACCGCAGCAATGTTATTTTCGTACTTAGCACTAATCACTTTAATGTATTTGACTTGTACACAATATATGGATAAAACCTTTGCTAAAGCTCTTCTATCAGCAGAGTCAAATGTTTGCTCATAATCTATAAGACTGAGAACCAAAGGTAATTGACTCCTAAGGCACTTCTTATCTATTAACCTAATTGTGAAAATTTGATCGAAACATCCTCTACCTTTTCTAAGATTGCACTGTTCCTCTTTTAAAACTTTTTAACTAGAGCATTTTTGCTAATAATACTACCAACGTAAGTAAAGCTGCCCACCTACTCAATCTTTTTGATACACAACATCACTTTTTCGTCTTCACTTATTCCTCTCCTTGTGACTTAGTCTTCTTGACAGTAATATTCAAACCTATTCTAACACCCTGAAATCGCAAAATCCCTAAAATTTCTTTCATTCTGATCACACTTTTATCTAATATACTTAAATCATTAGCATAATCTAAGTTCAGGAAAGTTTTTCCTCATCATTTGATTCCAAGGTCCCCCGTCGCCTTTTCTCTGCTTCTTAAGACAAAGTCCATTAAAATCAGCCATATAAAGGGGGATAGAACAAAACCCTACTTAACTACTGACTGAATACAAAACCAGCTGCGACCCTCATTTCCTACCTTAACCAGAGCAGTGTTATTCCTTTGTTAAAGCTCTTCTATCAGCAGCGTCAAACGTTTGCACATAATCTACAAAACTGAGGACCAAAGGTAATAGACACCTAAAGAAAATCTTAACTATTAACTAAAACTGAAAATTTGGTCTACACATCCTCTACCTTTCCTAAAACTTCACTGTTCTTCTCAAAACTTTGTCTAGAGCACCTCTAAGTCTAAATTGAATCACATTACAAAGTAATATGTCACTTACAGAGACCAGACTAATGCCTCGTTAATTATGACACTCACTTTATCCCCTTTCTTGTACAGTGGTTTAATTAAGATTTTTCTAAAATCGTTAGGTATTTCACCTTTTCTCAAAATTACATTCTTAATCTTCAGTAGCTTATTTCTAATCTCAGAGCCGCCATATTTAATAAATTGAATAAAAAAAAACTAATTTTTTTAGCTGAAAGTAAGGAGCGACATTAAAACTTAAAACGAACAGAAATTACTCCGTATATGAAATGAGTTGTCCCCTCCACAATCCCTCACTCTTTACGCTAAAGCTTTTAATTGTTTTAAAATGTAGAATTGTGGCAAAGAGTCAAACTTTAGCGTAAAGAGCGAGGGATTGTGGAGGGGACAACTCATTTCATATACGGAGTAATTTCTGTTCGTTTTAAGTTTTAATGTCGCTCCTTACTTTCAGCTAAAAAAATTATTTTTTTTTTATTTAATTTCTGAACGTTTTTGAATTAATGCATGTTTGGTTTTGGCTCTCCGCACATAAAGTATTAAAATGAAATTTGTATATTAATTCTTTTTTTGGCTAAATGGCTTTCTCTTAGTTTTGATCAGACGATTTTGAGAAATAAGGGGTGGAGAAGGAGGCCTAGTTGCCCTCCAATTTTTCGGTTACTTAAAAAGGCAACTAGAACTTTTAATTTTTAATGAACGTTTTTATTAGTAAAAAATATACGTAACTTAAGAATTAACTTACGTAACAAACTTTCATAACCTTATATTTTTATTATGTATACGAGGGGGTTTGTACCCTCGTTAATACCTCGCTCTTTACACTAAATCTTAAGTTTTGTCCCAATTCTTTAAGAATGACTCCTGAATCAGAAAGGCCGTAGAATAAATAGTTGAAATTACTAAAAATACTTTAGCATAAAGAGCAAGGTATTTATCTCCTCCTAAATACCTCGCTCTTTATGCTAAAGTATTTTTAGAACCCCTCATATGCGTAATAATCTCTGTTCCTTTTAAGTTTCAATGTTACTTCTTCATTTCATTTGAAAAAATGTTTTCATGTTTGTTTTTCATTGTTTTCTTATAGTAATGCTAGAGAATCCTGCGCCCTTGTCATTAAATTTTTCTTCCCCCATGACAGATTCCTCCAAGAAAAGATCCTCCAACATAGCCCCCCCCCCCCCAGCCCCACCCCCAAACAAAATAAATCCCCCTAAAAACGTCTGTACACTTCCCAATAACCATTACTATATGTAAACACTGGTCAAAGTTTGTAACTTGCGGCCCCTCCCCCAGGGACTGTGGGGGAGTAAGTCATCCCCAAAGACATAGTTATTATGGTTTTCGACTATGTTGAACAAAATGGCTATCTCAAAATTTTGATCCGTTGACTTTGGGAAAAAAATGAGCGTGGGAGGGGGCCTAGATGCCCTCCAATTTTTTTGGTCACTTAAAAAGGGCACTAGAACTTTTCATTTACGTTAGAATGAGCCCTCTTGCGACATTCTAGGACCACTTGGTCGATACGATGACCCCTGGGAAAAAAAAAAAAAAAAAAAAAACAAACAAATAAACACGCACCCGTGATTTGTCTTCTGGCAAAAATTACAAAATTCCACATTTTTGTAGGTAGAAGCTTGAAACTTCTACAGGAGAGTTCTCTGATACGTTGAATCTCATGGTGTCATTTTCGTTAAGATCCTACCACTTTTAGGGGGTGTTTCCCCCTATTTTCCTAAATAAGGCAAATTTTCTCAGGCTCGTAACTTTTGATGATTAAGACTAAACTTGATGAAACATATATATTTAAAATCAGCATTAAAATGTGATTCTTTTGATGTAGCTATTGATATCAAAGTTCAATTTTTTAGAGTTTTGGTTACTATTGAGCCGGGTCGCTCCTTACTACAGTTCGTTACCACGAACTGTTTGATTATAGATGCAGTCCTATTAAGCTACCTATGATAATGGTAAGTTCGTTGCTGAAGAACTAATTCGGGATTATAATATAAACTTTTGGACAAAATTTGTACGTTCAGTTAAAATACTTGATTAGTAGTATATTAGTAGAGTATATTTTTAAAGCATTCTTAGATTACAGTTCGTTGTTGAGGAGCATGAGGATATTTATTTAAACGATTATAAAGTATCTAGAGTTTTCCCGCCTTCTTTAAAGCAGAATTCACCTTGTCCTTTTCGCTCGCATACATAAACGAAGTAGTAATTGTAGTAGTAGTAGGCGCATAAGTATTTGTAGTTTAAGTAATAAAAGTTGTAGTTATAGCAAATTCTACCTTACGGTTGGTTCAACTTTCCCCTCATATTTCATTGAAAATTTCACCTTAACAATCTTAACCTTAGTAGTAGTAATTCTAACAGTAGTAGCAGGAGCGTAGAAGGAGGAGCGTCCATAAAAATATTAGTGTTAGTAGTTGTAAGAGTAGTAGAAGTAGCTGTGGTTATATAGTCTTTTTGTTGGTTTAATATCCCGCTCTAAATGCCCCGGAAGATTAAAATCAATGCGCTAACCATTCCTTGCTGATTTGCCCTTTTGATACCTGCATGCAGTTTGTTTTATTAGTTCAGTATCCTCCACCTGGCACCCTGAAAGCTTCACCTAGTTCTGTTTTCCAATATCAAATTCTTTATCTTATAAGGGGAATACTGTATAACTTACAGAAGTTTTGGCAAGCACAATTGGGTGTTGTTGGTTCCAAGAAGCATAGTTTTTGGGCTTTGCGATTATACAGAAGAAAACGGCTGTCACAAAATTTTGATCATATGTCATAAGAGAGAGAGAGAGAGTGACATAAAAGAGCATGGAAGGAATGTTGGTTGATTTCCAATCACTTTGGACTCTTAAAACAGACATTTGCATTTTCACTTTCTGATCAAAAGAGTACCCTCTAAAGTTTCTACGACAAATTTGTCCGTGCGAAAAGGCTTACTTTGAAAGAATATTTTTAAACAAGGGACAATAAAATTAACTTCGGATTTCTATCCCAGAAATTTGTGGGTAACGTTTAGCCCAAAGGAATTAACCTATTAGAAAATTAGATCTTCTTGAACTTAATGATTATCAAAAAAATTTTTATTCGATACATTAGTGCTTATTTAGCCTTGTTAGGTCCCAAATTATGTGGGAGGAGACGGGGTTAAGGTCAATATTTTGCTACTTTATGCTGCTTCATTTGGGCTCCTCATCGTTAGACCTTAAAGATATACGTTTTTATTCACAAGGAAAGTTTTTTTCTTATATTTTTCGAACCCATTTCCTTAGGGGACCATGCTATAAAGTATTTTTTTGCTTGTATAACAGGCTGCTCTTGGCCCAGAAATAACGGCTGTAAATTTCGAGCTATTTCAAGAAAAGAAAGTTGTGTGTCTTTATATTAAACTAATGAGCCCTTTCCTTCACCTCACTCACTTCACAAAATGTATTTTTATTTTACCAAGAGAACCATATCAGAATCTCTTAAGCAACCAGAAATCCATTATCCAACAAGCCCCCGTTTTTCTCAAATAATCCTATTTTCTAGCAAGTGGTTCTTCCCACTCTACAGTCAGTCTTGTTCGATATGTACATTTCCTCCCTTTTGTTTTTTGGGTGTGTTTTCTCCCCAGGTGCTATTTGATAAAGTATTCCCCAGCCTTGAGTCTTATTTCTTTTCTAAAATAGAACCAATTCAGTAGCTATTTCTCGCTATTAATAAGCTTTCTCAGTGAATTTAAGATTTCCCTTTCAAATCATGCCTTAAAGACATTTTTTTAATGTTTAATAATATTCAATAATATTATCAACCACAAATTAATAAATAGCAGTCCTCTTGCACTCAAAATCAGTAAATGTATTTATCATATTTTATTTTAATCTATTAAAGAGAAACGATTTTAAATATATTTTTTGTAATAGTAAAGGTTCTCTTTAATCTTCTCTCTCGAATTATCATTTTATTTCAAACTTAATGATAAATAGTTATAAAATATCATCCTGATAGAAGTCACTAACAAAATTACGCAGATCCCCTATATACAACTCTCTGAAGGACATATAAAATTTAATTTTGGATTCCGACTCTAATTTTAAATATTAATTATGCTTCAACTCTACTTCAGAGCCGTAGCATATAACAATACTCAATGATTCTTTAAAAAACACCAATTAATTTCATATTTGCTTATTAATCCTGCTTGATCTCCCTCAATACATAATATACCTAATTAGACAGCTGCGCTGTCTTAGCTATGATAATTGCAGTTGTGTCATCAGCAAAAAGCAAAGCTGTTTCACTAATTAGGTTAACCGTTATTCATTTATTCTGTAACAACAATTATTTAGAGAATTTGGTAAATAATTTATAAATATCAAGAATAATATAGGATTAAGAACTGTTACTGGCGGAACGCCTATTTCAACTAGTTTTTTTCCCAAAGAAGAATCATATAGATGAGTACACTAATAACGATTACTTAAGAAACCTCTAACAAAATTCGACGCTTTTCCCTTCAGACCATACACCTCACACTTTTTAAGAAGAAGTTCATGGTTCACAATGTCGAAAGCTTTTATCAGATCTAAAAATACTGCACCTACTTCAAAACCTTTATGTAATGCCACATTGATAATAGTTGTCAAATAAATCATTGCTTGTTCCGTTGTTCTTTTTCTACGTAACCCAAATTGTGTCTCTGCCGGTAACTTATGTTCCTCCAAACAACTCATCAATCTAGTACTGAAACACTTCTCTAAAACGCGGGAAAGTGTGGGTATAATACTAATCGGTCTTTATTTTCCTTGGTTAGTTTTAATACCTCCCTTATGAACTGGGGTTACACAACAGCTTTAAAACAATCTAGAAATTTTCCTTGACGAAAACTCCTGTTTATCAATTCACATAAGACATGAGATATAATAGGGAATATATACTTAGGAGTATTTAATGTGATTTGATCACTGCCAGATAAGTTACTGCGAAACCCATAAATAATTTGTTCAATCTCATCAATCTGTTACAAGTCTAAGATGAAGAGGTAAATCAATTAGGTCCTTCAGTAAAGATTCATACGTCAGATCACTAATATCAGGCACAATTGGCATAGTTAGATTTGGAACAATATTTGAAAAATTCATTGCATATATCATCTTCCAAATTTAAAGTCCCTCCTTGACAAATGTTTGTTTCCAATTGTAATTATATGTAAGAAAACATATTTTTTAACTGAAAGCAAGGAGCGACATTAAAACATAAGACAAACAGAAATTATTCCGTATATGAAAGGAGTTGTCCCTCCCTCATGACCTCACTCCATACGCTATTGTTTCTTAGTGTTTTAAAAAGTTGAGTTGAGAGAGAGAGTCAAAATTTAGCGTAAAGAGCGGTATTTTGAGGAAGGAACAGCCCCATTTATATACGGAGTAATTTCTGTTCTTTTTAACTTTTGATTTCGCTCCTTACTTTTAGTTAAAAAACTTGTTTTCTTATTTAAACTCTGGACGTTTTGAATTAAAATATGTTTTGATTTTGGCTCTCCGAATATAAATAATTAAAATTAAATTTACATATTATTTATTTTGGCTTAATGACCTTGTCATAGTTTTGATCGGAAGATTTTGAGAAAAAAGGAGCGCGAGAGGGAGCCTAGTTAACCTCCAATTTGTTGGATACTTAAAAAGGCAACTAGAACTATTAATTTCTTACGAACTTGTTCATTAGTAAAAACATATGTTATTTACGAATTAACTTACGTAACGAACTTCTATATTTGTATGTTTTTATTGGGTATATGAGGGGGTTTGCCCCCTCGTCAATACCTCGCACTTTTCACTAAAGCTTAAATTTTGTCCCAATGACCCCGGAATCACAAAGACCGTAGAATAAATAGTTGAAATTACAAAAAAAGAATTTAGCGTAAAGCGCGAGGTAATAAGAGGAGTTGAACCCCCCATGTGTTTCTTTTTGTTTTAAGTTTTAATGCTGCTCCTTACTCTCAGTTGGAAAACTTTTTTATATTTATTTTTTCATTATTTTTTTTTAAATGCTAGAAAATCCTGCGCTCCCTAAATGGAAATCCTCTTCCCTCATGACAAATTCCTCCTAGGAAAATCCTCCCCCTCCCCTCAACCCCTACTTCCAACCAAAAAATCTCCCTGAAAATGTTTAGACGCTTCCCAATAACTATTGCTATATGTAAAAAACGGGGCCAAGTTTGTAACTTGCAGCCCCTCCCACGGAGACTGTGGGGGAATAAGTCATCCCCAAAGACACAACTATTAGGTTTTTGTCTTTGTTAAATAAAATGGCAATCTCAGAATTTTGATCTGGTGACTTTGGGAAATAATGAACGTGGGAGGGGGGCTAGGTGCTTTCCAATTTTTTGGTAAATTAAAAAGGGCACTAGAAATAAAAAAAAAATTATTAGAATGAGCCCTCTCGTGGCATTTTAGGACCAATGGGTTGATACGATCACCCCTTGGAAAAAAATCTGTCTTCTGGGAAAAAATACAAAATTCTACATTTTTATAGATAGGAGCTGAAACTTCTACTGTAGGGTTCTCTGATACGTTGAATTTGATGGTATGATTTTCGTTAAGATTTCACAACTTTTAGGGGGTGCCTCTCCCTATTTTCTAAAATAAGGAACTATTATTATCTATTATTCCATTATAAATAATAGAAACTATTCTCTAAGATTATTCAAACCGCACTAGAATTTACTAAGCAAAAGATGAAATATTAGGATTTTAGTCACCAAAATGAAAAATGTAAAAATGAAACTTTTTAGTTCGCAAATAATGATAATTTATTTTAGGTTTGTTTGATAATTATTTGCTTTTGCCTGTCGTTAAATTAGTTTATTTTGTTTAGTTTATTATTAATTTGTTTATTTCGAGCGCTGTATGTTTTTTGTCGATTCGGTGAAACTTTAGGTCCAATACGTGAAATTGGATATTAGATATCGCTTCAGGCTGAATTTTCATGGAAAAACAAGTCTCTTTACGATTAGGGAACTAGAAAAAGGAAACTGGTTTTTAACAAAGAGACTAGAAAGTAAAACTATAATTATTTCTTAGTGAATACTGTAGTTAAATTTATTTTTCAGTTGTCAATGATGCACCTGGCTATGTTGCTAAACATAGCTTGAGAGGGATGGCTCTAAAGCTGCAGAATTTACTATTACTGGATATTACTGGAGGCCCTGTTCAAGCACAGTGCTTACCCCTGTATTCAATACTACTTTCAGTTAATATTTCTGTAATTGACTTAATGGTATTAGACTCCAAAAACGTAGAGCTTGAAGCTTTGAAGACAACTCCCTTCCAAAAAATTGACATAGCTGTTCTTTTGATAGAGACTTTTAATGAACCAAAGTATCAAAAACAAATAACGCATGCTTATTTAAAATCTCAAGGATTTATTTATTATGACACGGTTCGTAATACTTTGTATCATGGTGACGATGTCTTCCTTAATAAAAAATATTTTACAAAAGATGCTAGTTTACCAAATTTTAGTTTATCAAGTTATTTCAAAATTTTAACAGGAATAGAAAAAAAATGCCCCAGAAAGTGAATTTGAATCTTTTGTAAATTATTTCTTACCTATCTTAGCATAGAAATTACAAAGTTTTTATTCGTAAATTTTACAAAAGGGGGGGGGGGGGGTAGGGATTCAGAGTGGATACTGGCTAACCTACCTTTCTCAAAGATTTTATTTTGCTTTAAATTAACAATAAGGTATCGTAAACTCATCAATACAGTCACCTGTTTTAATTATTTTAAATAAATCTGTACACAATTATTATCTCTTCAAAAAATTTATCGTTATCCTATGTTTTTATAATAAACTTACTAATAATCTTGCTGTTAGGTAATAATTTTTAATAACCTAACTTGGGTTTTCTAGGATTTTACAAAATGTACATCCAAATGATTTGTTTTACTCTATAGGTATAATGATGTGGGGATTCTATAAAAGCCTTCCTTTTTTTTCTTGGAATGGAAAAATCTGTCTTGTTTATTTTCCTCGGCCAACTACATGTTACCATTGCTCTTGACAGTATAACTTATTTTCGCATGTTATTAAGTTTGGCTCTTATTACATCAGCCTCAAATTTTAATAGATGTAAAGAAGGTAATCAACAAATTTTTTGGCCAGAAAACAAGCAAATAAATTTAATTATGAAATTAAAAATCATTTGAAAACAAAAAATTACTTGAAAATAGCACTAAATCATCAACAAAAGTGAGTAAAGTGAGTAAAAGTGAGTGTTTTTATAAAAATAAAATATTAAACTTAGTTTTTATTCAAAGTATAACTTTTTAACGTTTGCAATAGCGTTTAAGTATTAATACAATATTCATGATTGATGATTGAAACCGAAACAAATATATATTCCTTTCAGAAAAATTTTCTTTTCAGTAGCTTATTTTATTCAAGCAGTAAAATATTTCAGAGGATAAGAAAAAGGTGCTAAAAGAGTTGATGAAGAAGGACAGGAGTCCTCATTTGATATATTGTCGTATAATGATAGTGAAATATCCTAACGACACTCTGTGCTGTTTGAGATCCAACTTTACCCTTCAGGGACATGTTTAAAAAGGACATAGATTATTATCCTTTTTAAGGTTCAAAGACATTATATACATTTGATACGTATGTCCTTTTTTGCCTACGACCATGGAAAGAAGTTTACTTACAATTACTTTTCTGTCAAGCTATGGTATTTAGAACAGATATAGGGATGTTTTCTTTCTTACTAATTCAAAAATTTGAATTTATGTGAAATAATCATATTTCTTCTTTTATAATGTTTTATTTGAAAATAACCGAAAATGAACTATAAAAATCAATTTGTAGATTACAAGAGTTTGAGAAATCTTACGAATATGCAATCAGAATCAATTAAAACATAAACAGAACTCATAGATTGTGAAACTAAAGTGGAAATGAGTAAGGGTTGATGTGTTCATACTTTGCTTCTTCTGCCTGTGAAAAAAGGAAAAAATCGTAAGAATTAAAACGTTTGACAGGCTTAACCTAATACTTTCCTGGTGAAACTAATTGGGATGAAATTGCCACAAAAAATTCCAAATTGCTTAGAAAAAATTCCACATTGCTTAGAAGAGAAAATGAAAGACTTTCAGAAATTCTAAATTTACAACAATCAATCAATCAATCAATCAATCAATCAAATTATTGATACTAAAAGAAAAAACTATTACAAAAGTAAAGTGGTTACTAGGCCCAAGAGCTTTGCTTGTAATGGACCATAGAGAATAAGAATAAAACACTATTATAAAATATATACAAAAAAAAAAAAAAAAACAAAAAAAAAAAAAAAAAACACTGGAACAAGACAAGGACATTGAATAGATAGGATATTAAACAGATAAAGATTTAGAAGGAGATTAACATATAGCTGAAAATGATTTTAAAAGAAGAGAAGAGACATACAAATTAGGAAAGGATTAATAAAGAGAGAAAAATTATTGAATTGGAAATACCCGACAAAATAATGCCTTTGCAGAAAGAAAAAGAGGGACATCCGAAGGGATGGAGTTCCATAATAGAATTGATTGATATACTGGAGACCTCTGGCTTGCTGTAGAAGATCGTTTTGGTAAAATAAATCGTCGAGAAGAATTACGTAAAGAAGAAAAGTACCTACCTGAGCCTGTCCGTGAGAAAAACTGCTGTAGGGGCGGTGGGAGAGTACCTAGAAAAGCAGAATGCGCAAAATAAAGGGTAATTTTACCTATAATATGATCCAGCGGAGCTATTCCAGTATCATTATAAAGATCAGAGGAAGGGTAAAGCCGAGGGAGAAGGAAAGTAGCCTTCACTGCCCTATTTTGGGCTCTTTGAAGTGAGCAGAGAAGAGATTTATTAGTATTACCCCAGACAGAGCAGCAATAAGAAAGGTAAGGATAAATAAAAGCATAATAAAGAGAAACCATAATATCAGGAGGAAGAAATGAGTTAATCCGGTGCAACATTAAAGACTGGCGGAGGATTAAGGAACGGGTGTGAGTTATATGCAGTTTGAAAGAAAGAAAACAGTCAAGATACACTCCAAGAAATTTCACCACAGTAGCTTGTGGTATAATATCATTCCCAAAAGTCAGGGTGATTGGCTCCTGTACGTCTCGCATACGGTAAGGGGTCCTGAAGTTGACAATGGCACTCTTTCGGCTGTTAAGAGCCATACCATTTGACCAGCACCAATCCTTTACTTTATCAAGAAGACCTTGAGCCATAGAAGTGGCAGATGGCAGGTCCACCGCAGCAATGAAAAAGTTACTGTCATCAGCAAAAAGAACAGGGTGAACATGGGGATGAAGACCATCAACAAGATCATTGATGTAAATTAGAAATAAAAGTGGACCAAGCACAGAGCCTTGAGGGACACCTTTCAATACAGGCAAAGTAGAGGAAGAAGTACAGTTAACCAAAACATACTGAGATCTCTCTGAGAGGTAGGACCTAAACCATTCTAGTGGGACTCCATGCACTCCAAATAAAGATAGTTTAGACAGAAGAACATTGTGGTCAACCATATCAAAGGCCTTAGAAAAGTCGAGAAATAGACCCAAAACACACAAGCCCTTGTCCAGATTACCACGCACAAACTCAGTTGCATCAGAAAGTGCGTGCAAGGTAGAGAATGAGGGACGAAAACCATACTGATGGTTAGTGATGAGAGGATTTCCAGCAGTCGAATTAGTACTAAATACAAATGAAGAGAGACGACGATACACTACTTTTTCAACAACCTTTGAGATGACGGGAAGAAGAGAAATAGGTCTGTAATTTGAAATTAGAGAAGAATCACCTTTTTTATGCAAGGGTACAACGGTAGCAACTTTAAATAAATGAGGAAAAAAAACAGAAGAAAGAGAGAGGTTAGTTATGTGTGAGATGGGATGAGAAACAAACTGACTGATTTTTTTAAGGACATTATTACTCAAACCAAAACTATCAACTGAACAACTACTTGGAAGTTGAGAAATAATACTAGAAATCTCAGTAGTACTACATGGGGAAAGGAAAAAAGACTTCTCTGTCACAGGAAAACAACTTACTCTACTCAGGGGTGGAATGAGAACTGAGGGAAGTGTGGTGAAATACGAATTGAAGCCACTTGCTAAGGATTTTTTATTCACAACAGATCTATCAGCTTTCCTATAAAGAGATGGTGAAGATTGTTTGAGTTTCTTACGGGAGAGAGCTTCATTAATTACAGTCCAAACCTTGCGCAAATTCCCTTTACACTCATTAATTCGACGTGAAAAATACAGCTTTTTTGCTAAGCGAACTGAAGAAGTGAGCACATTTTTGTAATGTTTATACTTCAGAAGATCTTCCTGTGTCTTACTTTTACATGCAGCCTTGAACAAAGACGCCTTCATATGGGTTGCATTGATCAGACCTCTAGACTTCCATGGGCATTTAGGTGTAAAATTTCTTGGCCTCTTTCTAAGAGGAAAATGCTTATCCAACAGAGTGCCCATACGACACAAAAATAATCTAGTTGCACAATCAGCATCATTAGCTTCAAGGACACTAGACCAATCATTACTCTGAAGACTATGTATTAAATTAGAAATTTCTCTATCTGTAAAAGTTCTAAAAGAAGACTTGCCTTTCTCATCCACCGTAATCTCTGTTTTAGGCACAGATAGTGATAGATAAATAGGGAAGTGATCAGAAAGATCAGTGAAAACAAGACCAGATGAGAACTTCAAATTAGGAGAAAGAGAAGTGAAAATATTATCTATTAAAGTGGCAGAATTTCTTGAAGGGTCAACGCGTGAAGGAAAAAAAATTGAAGGAAGTAGCCCAGAAGAAGAAAATACATCAAAAAGATGGTCACATTCATCATTTGATCCAACATTTAACATATTACAATTAAAGTCTCCCAAAACACAAATCCGTTTTTTAGAGAAAGTCCCCACACCAGAAAGCTGATCAAGCAAATCACAGAACAGATGTGTTGGAAAAGGAGGGGGCTTATAAAACAAACAAACAGTATCACATGCAAACTGGCTTTTCAGATCAATAACAAGAGAATAAACTGTCCTACTATTAGACACCACCGATGTAAACAAGGATTCAAGATCAGATCTTCTACAAAATTCAATACTAGATTTTATGAACAAAGAAATACCCCCAGAACACTTTGTTACCATTCTAGGGACATGAATAGCAATATAACCATGCATGTCATAAGCTGTAAAATCATCACTGTCAGATAACCATGTTTCCGTCAAGCCTATGACATCAAAAGGGCAAGAATTATCAGACCACAGATACGATTTGAGAGTGTCCCACTTATCTCTTATCCCACGCACATTCAAACAAAAAACATTAAAGCAACTGTTTGAAGAGAGTGAGGGCATAATATTATCACAATAATCAATGGTGGTGTGATAATTACAGCTAGAACTAACCATAGATTCAAGGAGAGGGTCAGAAGTGTGTGCCTCTTGTTTACCAGCACTACTTGGTTGATCAAATATAACTGAATTAAGAATAGAAGAATTCATAAGGAAAGAGAAATCACCCATATTTATCTCAGACATATAAAACCTTCACAAATGACACACTATCCATAGTACACTTGAAGGTAATGGAATCATAAACAAAGAAAAAGAAATATCAGTGGGATGGCAAATATTAACCAAAGAAAGGGGTCAAATAATGTGGCACCAATCAGGAGAAGATGAGCTGCGAGTGTTAAGGCATGACAAACAATGACAGAAATCAGGCTACATAAAGGCAATAGGATCTCAAACAAATATAAAGAGACATTAGTAGGATGGCTCATAATATTTGAAGAATAGGCTAAATTTACAATATGGGACCAGTAAAATTTATGTGAGCTGTAAGTGTGCTGACATGACAAAAGTGTGATAGAAAATAGCATACATGAAGGTGATAGGAACACAAACAAATACAAATAAATATCAATGGTAAGACACACAATATTCAAAGTATAAGACCAAAATAGATTTGAGCAATCAAAATTATGTGATCTGCATGTGAACACACAGAACAAAGATATGGTAGAATTAAGGCAAAATAAATTTGTCAAAGTACTGGCCAAAAGTATAATGTGGAGCCAGTCAAGAATATAAGAGCTGCAATTATGCTGACATGACAAAAATATGATAGAAATTGGCCTACATGAAGGTGAGAAAGTCAAAAACAAAAATAAAAAAAAAATTCAGTAGGATGGCATATATTAATCATAATATTGGCCCAAAATATAATATGGGAACAGTCAAAACTTGATGAGCTGCAAGTGTGTAGACACAACAAGAACGTTCTAGAAGCCATGCAACATGATGGTGATAGGATCACAAACAAACATAATGAAAAATCAGTGGAAAGGCACATATTAATTAAAGGAGTGGCACAAAATATAATGTGTAACCAGTTAAAATTATGTGAGCTATAAGTATGCTGACATGACAAGAGTAAAACAGAAAGCAAACTACATGAAGGTGGTAGAATCACAAACAAACATAGAGCAATATTAGTGGGAAGGGACATATCATCCAAGGTATTGCCCCAAAGCATAATATAGCACAAGTCAGAATTATGTGAAAACAGTGAAGAGTGAAAAAGGAAAAATGTAAGAACATAAAATAAATTCATACAAAAACAATTCAACATATTATAACAAAGTGAACTAAAATCCATCACTTTAATTCTCTGCATTTGCAGCACACAAATCAATTTCATCCTCATCACTAAACTTAACTATTCTTCCAGACTGAGTTTTATACAGGATATCACCTTTACTGGACCAAACATTACGTAAACCAAGCTTTGACTTGGCATATGAAAGAAGCTGTAAGCGTGGTTTTGTAAGCATCTCAGAAAATAGTGTCCCAGATCCTTTCAAATCCTACTTTTGTCTGAGAAGCAGTTGGCGAAGTCGTAAATTACAAAATTCTACAACTATGGGTCTGGGTTTGGCAGATGGTTTGCCAATTCTTTTGGCTGATACAACATCAGACTGGGTAATTGGTATGCCAGGAAATTTCACAGCACATAGTGACATGAGCTGACTTTCAGTGTTTTCAATGGGGGCATCTTCTTTCACCCCAAAGACAATAATTTGGTTGCTCAAAGCCTGCTGTTCACAACGATCATTTAATCTTGCCAGGTTAGACTGGATAGGCTTGAAAGAGCTCTCAAGGTCTTTCATTGATGACCCTAGAGTAGTCAAAGAAGATTCAATTGAAGATATGCGTTTATTATAGCTTTCAAGGGTCTTATCAACTAGACTACTAAGATCTAGACTGAGACCAGCATACACATCCTGCTTGATTGCATCCAGCTTATCTGAAGAAATAGTGGCATCATGTTGAATGAATGCCTGTTCCTCTTTCATTTTGGTCACAGCCTCATCTACCTGGGTAGAGAAATCATTGTTCTAAAATCCAAGCCGTCTCCTTTTTCTTTTTCTTCTGCTCCCTGTCATTCCACTCCCACCAATGCCAGCCAAGTGAAAGGCCCACCAAAACATACTGTGATCCACGAACCTATCGAATTCCCCCAAAGTTAAAGTACTGTTAATAAGAAGATCACCCAGAACGAGTTAAAGGAAATAGCCCAAGATTTGGGCAAAAAGACAATTGATGACGTTGAAAAAATTATCTCTAGAAAATGCTACTTCTGTAAGAAATTTAAAAATAATATTAGAACTACCATCTCAAGAAGATTCACAAAACGTAGTCACAGTTATTAGGGAAGAATCAGATTTGACAAAATATATCCCTAAACACTCAACCAAAAGAAATCCTAGAATGATTTTTAAAAACATCCCTTGGACAAATGAAAAAGAACACCTACGAGAATCCCTTTTGAATCACAATTTAGATATGCCAAAACTAATAGTTAAAGGATAAGTATTCAAAATAGTGACAATAATTCACAAAGGAGAAAATAAATTCCATGCTGTTGTTGAAGTCTCCCCAAAGATGCCTAGATATATTGAACACACACAATGGTCTGAAAGTAATGTTCATGTTGCACGAATGTGAAGATTTTATTTACATATTAAGGTGCAAAAGATGCTGTTTGTATGGACACAAAACCAGTGATTGTAAAGGAGTTACCCTTGGTCCGTATTGCACTGGAGAACATGAATATATGTTTTGCACACCTTCTCGACCCTCCTGCCAACCATGTCAGTCAAAAGGACTGACAGGAACTAGACATACCTCGTACGACATAAATAAATGTCCTATCGCAAGAAAAATAAAGGATTTAATGAAGTCATATTCAATATTTTTTGAATTATTTTGATTCAAAGAGTGGTGTAAAGTTCCTTCAAGTCAACTTGCAACATTCTTATAGTGCAATGGTAAGTTTAGAGCAGACCTTAAATCACTATAAATCTGATGTAGTACTTCTACAAGAACTCTATGTGAGTAAATCCGGAGATATTTCGTGCATACTATCAAATTGTAATAGTATTTTGAAATTTGATCCTTATAAGAGGTTTTGCAGTGCAGCAATATTAGTTAAGAGTGGAATAAAAGCTTATATTCGTCATGAAGATTCTAAAAATGAATTGGTTATTGTGTCTCTGTACCTCGAGAGTAGAAAAATTACAGTGTCCTTTTTAAATTGTCCTCCAACAGTGAACTCCTTAGATTGCCAGTTTAATATCTTAGACAATGTGAAAAATATATCTTGCTTAGTTATAGGTGGTGATTTTAATGCTATAAGCACAATATTGTCCCAAAGAACAGCTACAGACATTCATGGTAAGGAGTAAGAGGATTTTTTACTTAGTCAAAACCTAATAGTGCTAATTGACCCGAATAAAAGCACATGTTTCATAAGTGGCACCACAAGTCCTGACGTAACTGCAGTAATTGCTTCCTTACTATCAATCGTTGAAGATTGAGATGCCATTTCTAATCATGCATCAATGTCAGATCACTCATATGTTTTGCTTAAATTAAAGTTTGAAATAGGTTGTGATATTTGTTATAATCATAATTATTGTAAATTTGAATACATGATGGCAAATTGGGATAAATTTAGTTCAATTCTCTTGAAAAGAATAGATACTGTCTATAGTATAACGTTTTTTACTAAAAATGAAATTGATTTAGCTTTAGATAATTTTACTGATTTAATAAGGCAAGCAATGTTAGAATTAATACCAACACACAAAAATGTCCCTTATTCCAAAAAATACGTAAGATGGAGGAATCAAGATTTATTTGCAAAAAACAAAGCTTATAGACATGCCTTGCGAATTCATAAAATATTGAGAACATTAGAAAATGACCAAAACATGAAGTACACATGATAAGGATATAAAAAATCGAGTTTAAAAGCAAAATAGGATGACTGGAGGAAATTTTGTGAGAATAAAGGAACATTGGACCCTTGGAATACTATTCATAAAATAATAAAATCAAATTAACCTCCGATTAGGCCTATTCGTATCACTAAAGATGATGGTTCAATAGCAACGTCGACTAAAGAGGAAGACGAAATACTTTTCCAGAAGTGGCTTGGAAAAGATGATGTAAGTAGTGATACCCAATGCCACATAAAATTAAGAAGCATAATTACAGACGTCTTGACAATGGAAGAAAATGATGAAATTACCGTCACGGGAGAAGAATTGAACGAAGTGATTAATCGCATGCGTCCTTTAAAAGCCCCCGGTCAAGATGGTATTGTTAGCCTAATTAAAAAAAATATATAAATGTTATAATACCTTCACTATTTAAAATATTAAACGCATGCATAACACTCCGGTATTTCCCGTCAACCTGGAAAAGGCGAATGTAATATTAGTTCTAAAGAGCGGTAAAGATTATAGTGGCAGTCTCAAGTTTTACCGCCCAATTAGCTTGTTATCAAATGTAGGGAAAGTCTTTGAACGTCTAATCATGTATAAACTTGAATACTTGGGCTTCAAGAGCTGGATCTTGAGAAACCAGTTTGGGTTCATGAAAGGCCGTAGTACTTAGGATGCTATGTTTCATCTTGGTACAAATATTACAAAAAACAAGCAACATAAACTTCTCACGCTGTGCCGTGATAAGGTGCATTTGACAGTGCTTGGCACCAGGACATTGTGAATAAATTAAAAGATTCTGGACGCCCAATTTCGATGGTTATGTTGTTGTATTGCTATCTATCAGACAGAGTTGTATCATATAATAATGAGTTTTCTTTAAATATTGAGAAATCCTATCCCCAAGGTAAAATATTATCACTATTTCTATGGAATATCAGTATTAATGACTTATTAGATTTAAATTTGCCCAATAATTCTCACATACAAGCTTATACTGAGTATATATGTGTTAAAATTGTGGGCAAGACTAAAAGTGGTTTACAGTTTACAACATCTGAGGTTTTTCAAATCTTTGATCGTTGGGTGAGTAATAATAAATTAGGCTCTAATTCAAAGAAAACAAAAGCAGTTATTTTCACCAGTAAACGAATTATTCCTATGCCTGAAATAAATGAAAAAGCTAAATATTTGGGAGTTACCTTAGACAGGAAGTTATTCTGGACGGAACATATTAAACACCGGATAAATTTTGCAAAACAGTATTCTACAAAATTGATGTAGGCAGCTAAATGCACTTGGGGGCTAAAACTTCGTGCTCCTATAAATTTGTACCTGACGGTTATAGAGAGCACGATTCTTTATGCAGTCTCTATGTGCAGTCTCAAAGTCACACAGTATATACACAGATGAGATTATAAAAGTTGTTTAGGATGTTCAATCAGATGATATCTCAGCACCCTTTCTCTTAGATAGACGAAAATTAAAAAATGCTCTGTATGAAAAGTGGTATCAAGGTTTCACCAATAGAGTGAGTTGATGGCCAATACAATTCTTTCCATCAAAAGACCATTTAAAATCTCCTTCTCAAATATATATTACACACCAGCTAACGCAAATTATAACTGGACATCGTTGGCTAAATTATTTCCTAAATAAAATTGGAAAAGTTAGAAGCAGAGATTGCATTTGTGGTGAAAGTAAAACTTGTAGCCACTTCCTGTTTACTTGTCCTGTTTATTTTTTACAACGTTTGGTATGGAGCTAGAACCCCAATCTCTAGGAATTAAATTTCTCTTTTGTCCCAGTTCAATAGTTTCTGATAAATTGTTAAGGATATATTTGAATAGATTTTTGTATTCAACTGGAAGACTGGTTTGATGTTAATATTTTATGTTTATACATGATTGTTGCCTTTGACTGTAGCATTTATTAGTTTAGCTTATTCAATTTTTGTGTCTTTTTTATAAAGTTAGTTTGTAGACACAGCAGTGAAATACCTGTAAATGTTTAATCACTTAATAAAATCATCATCATCATCATCATGGTCCAATTGAGGCTAATATGATTATGTATAAGAATTGACTGCCATATTATCACCCACACGTCCTTTTCTTTCAATAGTTCAACGTGGAAATAATTTGCTTTTTCATCAAGTCAAAATATACTTTAATTTACCAAGAATTACGTTTCTATTTTAAAGCCGTTGAAGAAAGTCTTAATCGAAGTTTTTTTTATAGTTGGTTAAAAAAAATCAATAAAAAGGATCAAATTATTTTAGATTTCAACGGTTAATTGTAAACACCTCCAATTGAGGGAATGTTTTGAAATCAAAGTTATTAGGCGAATATCGATGACAGATACATTTCATGGAAAAAAATCGCTAATATTAACCGATGCAGGTATAATTGATTGTATTTTTTTTACGATTTTATGCAGTAAATTGGAATAAGCTTCTTTTTGAATATTAGCACAATTTTTAATAATGTGTAAGCCTCTTCCCTAAGGTTAAGGAGCAGAGTATCCCGCCTTAGAAGCCTCTTAAAGTTTACACAACTCTTAAAGCAAAGAGGTTACGCATCATATGCTAGTTTTAGCCACATAGTCTCAAATTATTTCGATTGTTGTACCTACGTGTGCATATTACCTAGGGAACCATCGTAGTAAATCGAAGTTGGAGAGAGGAGTTTGAATTCAGGTTGGAGAGAGAAGGTTTCTAACCCTGCAAGAAACTTTCTGTTTCTGTATCAGACTCAAGTACGTCCAACTGTGAGCTCGGTTGTACTGCCTAATTATCTCAAATTTACTTTTCTACATCTCGGAACATTATAATAAAAGTCTGTTTCAGCTTTGTTTTAACTCCTTAACCAATCTATAATGAAAATGTAAGACATAATATGGAAAAAAGATATACTGCAAATAAAAAAGAAGAAACAATCTTATATGAGCCGTCAGTAGTGATATTTGGTATAAATTGAAACATTGGAGCTATTCCAGAATAACAGGGAAACTTTTGTGTGCTTTATTGCTTTTGTATGAGTATTCTCTGTCATTTCTAAAGAATTATGAAGAATTCTTTTAGCGGGACTCCGCCTTTTTAAATCTTTTATTTTGCACTTCGTGAACACTTTCTAGTGTAGTTTGGCTCCTTTTCCAAGAGCTTCGTTGTGTTTTCGAACTTTCTTTGGATGGTAGGAATGCCCTTTCTTCTATTGGTTTTTATAATTATATTAATTATACACTTCATTTATTTTTTACTCTGACGTGAGCACTTATCACGATCGGGTCCCTTGGTAGCCACTGCGCAAAGAACCTAACCACATCTTCAGGACGGTGATAGGCCTCTTAAAATTTGGCACTTTTAAACTTTTCCAACTTGGAAAGCAGTATTTTGAAGTTATAGTTTTGAATGAAAAGCTTATCTGTAGACATATTTCATTTTACATACAACACTTCAGCTCCGAAAAATTGCATATTTTTCTGACTTCTTTCTAAACAGGACTCAGTTCTGTACCGCTTTTATTATATGGTATAATCACACCATTATAAAATCCCAATTGGTTCATTTGGTGTAAAGTAATAGCTTAGAAAATTTTATCATCGTCGAACATATTATAATTCAGTTTCCAGTGGTAACAGTCGATTTCTTCATGCTCCATATTCAATAGAAAAAACGCCCATTCATTCATAACTCCAGGAGATCATTTTTCATTCCAATATTTTCAGTTTCATATAGTCTAATCACCTAGGGAGCTATCGGTGTAGTATTTAAGTTGAGAAAAGTTTCATCAGACATCCCAAAATATAGATTGAAATATTTCAGTTTTCCAAACGACTAACGCTTCAAAATCAGAATTTAACAAGTATTGTGTATCCCTTGAATTTGACTCAAATAACTCATCCCCATTCACTCAACCATCCAAAATCAATGGAAATGATTAAAACCTCCCTTGGGGTCTTAGGGATCCACATCTTTGCTTTTTATGGTTGTCCTAATTTTCAAACCTATGATTTGAAAGGTATTTCACTTCTTAGTCACTTCAAAATTTAACAGTAAAACAATTGTAATTTTTTTGGAAAATCTAAAAACGACCAGCCATTACCTTCTTATTAATCTCTATATTATAATAACATTTTTATTAAAAAACAAATTTTCAAACACTATTAAAGCCCTTTGTCTCTAGGGCAATGGAATCAGTATTATGTAGGTAGGAAAGGGTTTTTTCCACTATGAGGGCATTCAATCTAGAATTGTCTGCAAAAAAGGGGAGAAATTAGTTTTAAGTATACCCACGATATCGAAAAATAAGATATCATAGTGTATTAAAACCATAGTTTTGGTCAATTAATCTTTTACTCGTTTTAGATTTTGAATAATATATTTGCCAATCCGCTCAAATAAATTTTTTATAGGGGGGTGTAGAATGCCTATGGTAGAGCGAGAAAAAATACAATTATTTCAAACCTGACATATATCCCTTTCTACAACACTTTTAGCAAATCCCTCTAGCAAGGCAGTCTTCAAAAAATGATGAACCAAAGGAGCTTGGATAATTAATTTTTTCTCCGAAGAAAAGGCTTTAATTCTTATAAAGTCTTGTGTTTCAAAAGGCCAAAAGTAGTGCTTGGGCGAATAAATATGTTCAAGGCTTAAATTTTCTTGTAAACGGGAAGTATTTGCTTAATATATATTATATTAGTAAAATGAGAAAAATATGAAATATGAATAGTAAAACATGAAATATAAAATACTAATAAATAAAAATATGATTCAAATATGAAAGGAAAAGTTAAATACAGTAAAATGGTTTATAAAACCCTGACTAGGAAGTGTTTACCGTCAAAAATGCCATCGAGTAGGGGTAGTTGGACAGTTAAAAACACATTTGGAAACCATTAACCACCGAAGCCTAACAACTTGTAATCTTAACGCTTCATATAGTAGACTAAATCCATCATGGTTACAGTGTTTCTCTTGTCATGCTTTGTGTAAGTGACTGCATCTAGAATAAACTTTAAGAACACATCTTGTTTCCTCGTAAATTAGTCCAGAAATATGTTTTACACCACCATGGCAATTCAGTCTTCTGATAGCTAAAATTTTAATTTCGGGGATATTGTCCTGAAGAAGTAAACAATGACACTTTGCACCTCAAGTTATGTATGTAAAAAGAAAAGCCATGTAATTTAGTTTTAGTTTATACTTTCATTTTAGTTCAATTTTTAAATGTTAAGATCGTTAAACTTCCTTTTACGGATGAAAGAGCAATAAAACAAATCGTTGAGAGTGACAACCTAACATAGCGAGACTGATAGTGAGGATTGAATGAGAATCGCGGACCACATTCATCTGCCCCTTCACACACGATACGGTTCTATTTTAGGAAAAAAATAAAGACAAAAAATTCATTCAAAAATAAAAAAAGTAAACCTTTTTGAGTAATATGGCCTTTTTGAACTATGTAATTACGCACCTGAAGTGGTTTATTAACTATAACTCTCCCTTCTTTTTCCTTTCCTATCCACCCTGAAATTTCTGTTAATGCTGTGAAATTACTTGGTGTAACCATCTCAAGCGACTTGCCACGTTAATGATTTCTTAAAACGTACAAATACTGGATTTTCTCTCCTCAAATTCCATAATAAATTTAACTGTCCTAAATTGTATTTTTTTTGAGGATTTTTCTCTCTTTTGTACGTCCTACCCTCGAATAAACTTGTTTTGTTCGGCATCCTGGTATCTCCAATGAATATTTGGAAGAAATAGAGGCAGTTAAAAAAAGATGCCTAAAAATTATCTTCAATGAGGGTAAAGTGCCTTACATTTCCCTTTTTCAGAGAGCAAATCTAGTCACCCTAAAGGAAAGAAGAGCACGAATTTCCTTGCGTTTTGCCCACAATGTCATGGATAACCCTGGTACAACTTTTCTTTTCCCTAGTGACCATTTACCACCAACAAAGCCCCCTCCCCCGAACTCGCCCCCAACGTTTTTTTTTCAAGGAAAACACTCGATTTTGCCTAAATAAGGTTTTCACTGAGAGCTAAAAAAGGACGTTCATCCCTCTTATAGTTGAAATTTTAACTCAATAGCCCCTCCACTCCCCTTGTCAATCCACTTTTATCTTGGAGTTTAGTTTTTAATTTGCAAACTTTGTAATGCCTGCTAGCTAGACTTTTGTTAAAATTTATTTTCCCTGTTTTAACTTTACAAGTTTTTATCGTTTAACATTTTTGTTGATTGCAATTATAATTTTGTACAGACACTAAAGTGCAAATTCGGCCGTTTTGGGCTTGTAATAGCTTCTTTGTTGAAAAAATATTATCTTATCTTAATACCTTATTGTAAGTGCAAATATAAAAAGCTAATCGTTGAAGCTACACTAAACATAGCGAGACTGATGTGCTACTTGATTGAGACTGGTGGACCATATCTTCTACCCATCCGTCCACAACGAGTGTCACTTACCTCAGTTAGATACGGAAAACCCGGTTTTTTTGGAGTGAAATAATAATAAATAAATAAGTGATATAAACATCAGTCAAAAAACAAAAAATTAACCCGCTTTGAGCAGTAAGCTTTTATTGATAAAAACTTTTCAGCTATTCTGTAGAGAAGTTTTGGTCAAAGAGATTTGAAAAACTAATCACCCAAACGAAAATTGTAAGTTCAAGTCCCTTTTTAAGGCACAAACAGAACTCAGGGGCAGTCAGCCACCTCCCATGCTCTTTATTTGCTCGGAAGAAAGTCCTCCCAACACCTCATAACTTAACTTTTTGGAATAATGGTTGTACAAAGGGACAAGAATTTTTTTTAACATTAAAACGTATCTGTGTATACTTTAGGTGACTTTGTGATGCAATGATTTGCTACTAGTAGTAGTACTTTAAAGTTTTATTACAAGTCATTCATACTATACCTTAAACAAATTTAGAAATTTTCTTGGTAAAACGTACCCGTTTCAACCACAGGTAGCCTGATGGCGCAATAATTTTTTAGCGAATTCTTATAAATTTTCAGGTATTTCCTTATTAATACATAGCTGTGTTGACTGTAGACCGTATTTGACTTTGTGCTGCAATGAAATGTTAGTTGTTTTTGAATTTTCATGTGTTTTACAAGCCATTCATTGTGTCCCTTGGACATTTTCAGATACTTTCACGATAAAATGGAACTGTGTTTGCCTCAAGAGACTTGGCGCTGCGATGACTTGTCAATTGAACTGCCATAATTTTTTTGCAAACTACTCACACTATATAATAAACATTTTCAGTTATTATTTATTGATAAAACATAGCTGTATCGATCTCAGTTAACTTGATGGTGGTGCAGTGAATTGTTAGCAGTAGTACTATTTTTTGTTTTTACAAGTCATTCATTGTATACCTTCAACAAATTCCGATATTTTCTTAATGAAGCGTAGCTGTGTTGGTGTCAGGTGGCTGTCTACTGTGGCGAGTTTTAACTAGTAATAGTATTTTACGTTTTTTAAAACTAGTCATACCATACCTTGAATATTTAGTAGTAGTACTTTTTTCAATCCACTACCCTGTTCCTTATACCTTTACCTTTCAATCCTATTCCAAGTGACTTTTTTTGTGTTTTTTTAACTCATTCATTTCTCTGTTCCTGATACTTTTACCGATGAATCCTGTTCATATCCCTTTTCCTTATCATTGTTCTTCATCCTTTTTTCGAATGCAACTATTCAATTCCCACCTCCTTTATAAAACTTAGCATCCTTCTACATTTATTTGACAAGCTATTCATACTAAACCTTAAGCCCTTTTAGATATTATCTCGATAATACGTAACTGTATTGGTCTCAAGCGGCTTGGTGATCCAGTGAGCTGCTAGCAGTAGCGGTATTTTCATGTTTTTGTGCAAGCCATTTAAACTATACCTTAAACATCTTTGTGCCCACACTTGACTTGGTGCTGTGGTGAGTTGTTGAAAATATGTAAACTTTTTCTTCAAAATTTCTTGTTGAAAATAAATAAAGATATTCAAATCTATGCTTCAAACTAGGATTCTGCTCGAAACAAGATGAAAATACAAAAGACTGATTTCAAAATTTGGTTATTTTGGATTAAGCTTGTGCACCAACTTAGCCCAAACTAACCTAACTTTTAAAGCACATGTGTAAAAAATGAATGACTTGCGAAAAACAGGAAAATACTACTACTACTACTACTAATAACTCACTGCAGCACCAAGCCGCCTGAGGCCAACACAGCTACGCACGCTCCTCCTCCAACCTAATCTATTTAAAGCCTCCCTCTTTACAAACTCCCAGGAAGTTCCCATTTCCTTTAAATCCTTATTTATGACATCCTCCCAACCCAGACAAGGACGACCTGCTTTTCGTGTAGCCCCAGACGGCTGGCCAAAAAGGACAACCTTCGGTAATCTGTCATCCTTCATCCGTAGAACGTGGCCTAGCCATCTCAACCTTTCTTTCATTATAGCCCCAGAAAGCGGGATTGAACCACACTTTTGTACAACCTACTGTTTGAAATACGGTCAGTCAGTCGGGTACCCAGAACAATCCATAGGCAATTTCTCTGGAAAACATCTAGTAAATTTTCATCTGCTTTTCGGAGTGTCCATGCTTCAGAGCCATATTTGACCACTGTCATCACTGTAGCTTCCAATATTCTAATCTTGGTTTGTAGGCTTATCTTTCTATTCTTCCAAACTTTTTTTAACTGTGAAAAAACACCCGTAGCTTTAGCTATTCTACTTTTAACATCTTCACTGCTCCCACCATCTTTACTAATAATACTACCAAGGTAACTGAAGCTCCCAACCTGATCAATCTTTTCGTTACCTAAGGTCACCTGTTCATCTTCACTTATTCCTAACCTTAGTGACTTAGTCTTCTTAACATTAATTTTCAAGCCTATTTTAGCACCCTGAACTCGTAAAACCTCTAAAAATTCATTCATTTTGCTCACACTTTCATCTAATATGCTTAAATCATCAGCATAATCTAAGTCCAGGAGCGTTCTTCCTCCCCATTTGATTCCATGGTCTCCAATTGCCTTTCCTGTGCTCCTTAAGACGAAGTCCATCAAAATGATCCATATAAAGGGGGATAGAACACAACCCTGCTTAACTCCTGATTTAATACAAAACCAGTTGCTAACCTCATTTCCTACCTTAACCGCAGCAGTATTATTCTCGTACATAGCGCAAATCACTTTAATGTATTTTTCTGGTATACCATATAACGATAAGACCTTTGTTAACGCTGTTCTATCAACAGAATCGAAAGCTTGCTCATAATCGATAAAACTAAGGACCAAAGGTGTTTGACAACGAAGGGACTTCTCAATTATTAACCTAAGAGTGAAAACATGGTCGACACATCCTCTACCTTTTCTAAAACCGCATTGTTCTTCCCTTAAAACTTTGTCTACAGCATGTCTCAGTCTAAAAAGTATCATATTACTCAGTAATTTGCTACCTACAGAGACCAGACTAATGCCTCGATAATTCCGACATTCACTCTTGTCACCTTTCTTATATAGTGGTTTAATTAAGGTTTTCCTAAAATCATTGGGTACTTCCCCTTTTTCAAAAATCATGTTCATAATCTTCAGTAGCTTATTTCTAACCTCAGAGCCACCATATTTAAGGAACTCATTAATCATACTATCAGCACCTGGGGCCTTATTATTTTTTAATCCTTCTAGTACTTTCGCTAATTCTTCCTCACTAAACAAATCTTCCTTCACATCCAAGGTATCACAAACTTTTTCATTTTCATCTATATCTTTTCCTGCAACTGTATCTCGGTTTAGCACATTCTCAAAATGTTCCACCCATCTTTCTTTAACTTTTTCCTTATCACTAATTGTGGCCCCATTTCTATCTTTAACTGGGACTAGTCCGGATCGGCTACTCCCTTTCAATTTATTAACATGCCAGTATAATATTTTACTATTATGCCGTCAAGCCGCATCTTCCAGATCCTCAGCAATTTTATCCATCGCCTCCATTTCACATCTGCTTAGTTCATATTTTAATGCTTTCTCCACTTTCTTTACATTCCTTTTGTTTTCATACGACCTATCGCTCAGATAATTCTTATACAAACCCCTTCTACTCTCTATTAAACCTAAAGCTTTTTCACTAATATTCCTAGTTGCTGTCTTAGCACTCTTCACTAGGACACCATCAGCAACTTCACAAATTGTTTTTCTGAAATTATTCCATCCATCTTCCACATTGTCAAATTTTAAACCCTCAAGTTTAGTACTCAACTGTTCCTGGAATTTTTTTCTCAAATTTTCATCCTGAAGTCTACCAACATCATAACTTTCCGGGAGGGAGTTACTCTTCCGAAATTTCAGCTTTAAATTAACCCTAGACACTACTAGATGGTGATCTTTACTTTTAACATCAATATCGGCACTCCTATACACCCTAGTATCTTGTATTGATCCTGCTAGTCTTCTGTTTACAATAACATAATCAATAAGGTTTGCTGTCTTACCATCACGTGAATACCATGTCAACTTTGGGCCATTTTGTGACCAAACACCGTATTGGTTATAACTAGGTTGTTATACCTACAAAATTGCAAAAGCCTATAGCCATTACTGTTTTCTTTTCCTACACCAAAATTACCTAGGCTAGGATACCATCTATCCCTATTTCTACCAACCTGGGCATTAAAATCTCCTAGCAAAATCACCATATTTCTACCTGGTACCCTGTCTATTTGCTCCTGTAACTGTAAGTAAAATTCATCTGAGTCACTAGTATCTCCATCAGTTGGTTCAATGGGGGCATATACTACTATAACTGATACCCTAAACTTTTTAGTCATAAAATGAGCAATTAGTATTCTATTATTAATACCTTCCCAGCCTAAACAAGACTTAGCAGCTTCCTTATTCATCATGAGCCCTACTCCCTGTCTATGTACCCCATCCTTCCTTCCTGAGTAAACAAATTCTATGTCACCTAATTTCATGCTTCCTACCCCTGGGATATGAGTTTCTGAAACTCCTAATAAATCCAGTTCAAACCGTCTGAATTCGTCAGTCAAAATGTCGATGCGATAGTCATTTTTTAACGTCGTAACATTCCAAGTTCCAATTTTCATGTTCTTTAAATCTTTGAAATTATTTTGGCCTCAAGAAAAGCAGTGATCCCGGATACCAGTGCAGGATGGGGACCAACATATCTTCTCAAGTCTACACCGAAGCGCTTAAGCCGGCTTAGAACCGGACAGCAAGAAGTCCCTGGGACCTCCAGTAAGTTGGAGGCTTTGTGCAATCCTGGGCCCATCTTGGTCACAACATGGTTTTCAGCACTTGGCGATGCTCTTCTATCAACAAGAGTCGAAATCCTGCACAGACAGTCCCAAGCCTATTACCTCCGACTCATTATATATTCATGCCTACAAATATTATGCTACTACGGGGAGGCAGCCCATAGTAGATAAATTAGCTAGGAAGAGGTTTTTCAGCCCGAAAACGCCCAACAAAACAAACCAAGCCCAGAAAATTATCCAATAATCAGAATCCCGTACGAGTGCTGTGTTGTTTACTAGGCTATAATTTCCTCGAGGGGCGCCACTCCTCAAGTGGGAAAAATTGACCGCAAGTTTCCCAGTCTTGCAGGTACCCCGAAAGGGTCGAGGTAGCCCTTTGCAGAGGCCGTTGTCCATAAATCTGGATCTTACGCCCTGCCGCAGTTGTCCTCCTATATAGGATCCTCCCACGATGGTGTTCTGCGTCACCATGCAATTTAACCCATTACTGGGAGAATATTTGTAACTCATCTGACGCGTGAACACGGCAGTTGGCCCTACTGAGTGTACATTTGAGGGGCCTTCTTCCTCCTCCACCTGAAATTATGACCCCCACGGGAGGGTTTCCCAGTTTCTATTATGGGCCCCACTGGGACAAGGTCCTACTTGGCCTAAGCCTCCTATGGAGCTACTCTACCTATCTATAGGGCTTACATATATACATATATATATATATATATATATATATATATATATATATATATATATATATATATATATATATATATATATATATATATATATATATATATACATATACATATACATATATATACATACACACATACACATACATATACATACATATACACATACATACACACATACTCACTAACGTGCAAATATATACCCTGAATTGGTATAGGCTAGGTCTGTATATGGTGAATATTAATTTCCTTTCTGATGCAAATGCACAATAACTTTGGATTCAGGATGCAATTCTGACTATAGAGATAAGTATTTTTCTTACTTGAAGTGTATGTGCAGAATTAGAAATTCTGCTGGTACTACAAAAGTAGACCTAAGTAGCCAATTTAGCCTGTCTGAAACATCTCACAAGCCAACACCTTATAAAAAAAAAAACACCTTTGGTAATTTAAATGAATAAGAAAACTTATTAGAAATTCTGCTGATACTGCAAAAGTAGACCTAAGTAGCCAATTTAGCCTGTTTGAAACATCTCACAAGCCAACACCCTATAGAAAACACCTTTGAGAATTTAAATGAAGAAGAAAACTTATTAGAGACTCTGCTAATACTGCAAAAGTAGACCTAAGTATCCAATTTAGCCTGTTTGAAACATCTCACAAGCCAACGCCCTATAGAAAACACCTTTGACAATTTAAATGAATAAGAAAACTAGTTAAAAACTCTGCTAATACTGCAAAAGTAGACCTAAGTAGCCAATTTAGCCTGTTTGAAGCATCTCTAGCAACTCACTGCACCACCAAACCACCTGAGGCCAACACGGGTACGTTTTATCAAGAAAATGTCTAAAAGAGTTTAAGGTATAGTGTGAATTTCCATAAGAAAAACATGAAGATGTAACTACTACTAGAACTGCAGCACCAATTCACCTGAAGTCAAAACTATTATGTTTTCAGAGATTTTAATAGTTAGGATCTGAAAATACGAAGAACGATTAAAATGGAATTATAATTAAATAGGATCGATAGGTAAAAGTACCGAGAACAGAAAAATTATTGACTTAAAAAAATAAATTCAAAAACAGTACTACTACTAACTTCGCACTGCAGCATCAAGTCACTTAGAGTTGGATTGAGTGGCAAAAGTACCAAGAACAGAGAAATGAATGGGATGCAAAAATAGTAATACTACTAAGAGCTCACCGCAGCACCAAGCCACCTGGAGGCATCATAGCTATATTTTATCAAAAAAAATTCTGAAAACGCTTAAGGTATAGTTTGAATGGTTGGTAAGAAAGCATGAAAATACTACTTCTAGTAACAACTCAAAAAAATATCTGATATGTTTAAGGTACACTAACATTGGCTTGCAAAACCATGAAAATAGTATTACTACTAACAATGCACTGCATTGCTACCAAGTCATCGGACATTGGCACAGTTACGTTTTATCAAAACAATAATTGAAAATGTTGAAGTTATAGCATGAGTGATTTGCAAAAAAAAAGGAAAATAGTACTATTATAAATAATAACTGCACTACAAGACACCCGAGGCCAACAGAACTAAATTTTATCACTAGAATATATAAAACTGTTTAATTTTGGTACGAAGGGTTTGCAAAACACATGAAAATTCCACTACTACTAACACCTTACTGCTACATAAAACCACTGATGCCAAAACTGCTACGTCTCAATAAGAAAATATCTTAAAATGTTTAAGATATAGTATAAATATATTACAAAAAAGCATGAAAATACTACACTAGTACTAACAACTCACTGAACTATCAAGCCACTTAAGATTGACACAAGTACGCTTTATCAAGAAAATATCTAAAATTGTTTAACATAGAGCATGAATGAATTGCAAAAAAGCCAAAAAAAAAAAAAAAATAGAAAACTGCTACTTCCAATCAACAGAAGAACTAACCCAATAGAGGCCAAAACAGCTGCGTTTTTTCAAGATTGATGGATTTGAATAGGTTCGAATGAAAAAAGTACCAATAACAATGAAAATGAAATGGCATTAGATTAGGATTGACTGGTGAAAGTAAAAGGAAAAGAAAAAAGAACGGGCTGGTAGATCAACACACAGTAGTACTACTACCAGCAACTCACCACAGCACAAAGTCACCTGGAATAGAACTAATCCTTAAAAGTATCAAGCACGGAGAAATAAATGGATTGAAAAAAAATAGTAATATTAATAATAACTCACTGCAATACCAAGTCATCTGATGGTAAAATAGCCAAGGTTTAATATCGTAAAAAAGTTCTTAACGCTGCTTTTGGGACCCATGTCCCCAGAGTAAATTTCTTATGCATGAGGATTTCTTTGGTCTAATAACATATAAGCTGAGGTTTTAAGGTGTTTGTTGAATTTGCTCACCGATTAAAATAAATCTTGGGAGGGAGCTTAATGCCCATGGCTCACTTTTGTATCATAAAAAGTCAACTGGAACTTAAAATTTCCTGTCAAATGGGCAGTTTTGGTTCGGGATGAATGGGGTGGAAATGTGGTCCAACCAGACTCATTCAAGTAATACACCAGTCTCAGTCTCGGTATTTTGGGTTATTTGTCTCAACGATTAGAAATTTTATTTTGGCTCCTATATTAAGGTTGTAGTTCATAAGCCATATCAGGATTTGGAATTGTTTATTCCATGTCTAGCATACTACTCAAAATGGGTTCCTTTTATTGTTTTTATCTGCATTTCTGTCTTTATTTGGTCTAGAAAAAACCATGTTTTTCATGTGTAACTGACATTAGTGACACTTGTCGTGGTTGAAGGGGTAAAAAATTTGGTCCTCCAATCTCCTTCACGTAAAACACTAGTTTCGCTAAATTAGGTCGTCAGTCTCTATTATTAGTTTCTTATGTTGGTCCTTTGTCTATAAAAAGCAGTCAAGCGATCTTAACCTTTACTAATTAAACTAAAATTCACTCAATAGACTTAAACAGAAATTCCCTTAGCATTTATTCTGACAAAAATAACAGGAGGCTTAAATTGTCATTGCATAGTTCATCGTGACAATATCCAGTTAATTAAAAACCCAGCTATCAGAAGACTGGCTCACCACAGTGATTTAAAACTTATTTTTGGCCTAATTAAGGAGGGAACAAGAGATATTCCTTAAGTTTTTCTAGAATTTGTTTTTTGCGATTCTGTCACCATGAGGATGTTAAACCATTTAAGATGTTAAGAATAAGTTCCACAGACAAGTGAAGCACTCTGCTTGTCTGAAACAATTTAAGATATTGGACATATAAAAATATGTCTTTATAGAACACAGCACATGTAGATTAAAGCTACAAACGCTACCAAATTCGAATAACTGAATTGTAGTAAAGCGTCATTGACATTAATTGGCAAAGAAAAGTAGTCAGAAGAAGCGTTTCAACACCCAAGCGTTTTACACCCAGAGAAGAATTGAAATAACAGTTCTGTTGTTCTTTTTCAATAAACAAATTTGTGTGGCTCTAATGGTTACAAGGTACTCTAAAGCTAACTTACTAGGTTAACTCAAGGTTAATAAAGGCTACTATAAAATTTACATTCGATTTCACAAACTGACATATTTAAATAGCAAAAGCATCTTTTTTGTTCGGAAAGCTTGCAAAATATATCGTAATAGCCTACCAGTGCTGATGATAATACGGAAAGTGAAATGCAAATGCGTATTCCAAGTGATATAGAAAAGGTTCAAAGGGGGTATGTCCACCTAAATAGAAAAATAAAATACATACTGACAAAAGGACAAAAAAAAGGAATTCGGAAAATAACTGACATTTTAGACATTCGGATTTTGCCTCTTCCCCATGAAAATTGGAAATACCGTATCTACAGGCTTCCAATCAATCTGTTTTATAAATTTCTAAGAAAAAAATTCTTAATCTACTTTCAGGAAGCATGGAAAGGTACAGCTTGCCCTCCAATTGCTCTAACTTTTAAAAGTAGACACCGTAAATTTTGGGGCTCCCCAAGGCCACTCAGCGTGTCCCCAGAGGGTGATAGGTGAATGCCCCACAGATATGTACGGCACCTCCATAGAAGGTACATACCAGAGGAGTACTGTCTGCGCATAATTTCAACTCTTGAAGATAGAAGAGTATCAACAAGTGCTGAAACAATTTTGCGACCAGGATTGGCCCAGGATTTCACTAAGCTTTCATTCATACTGGAGGTCCCAAGGACTTCTTGGCGTCTGGTTCTAAGCTGGCTTAAGCGCTTCAGTTTAGATTTAGGTGATATGGTGATCCCCGTCCTGCACTGGTATCCGGGATCATTACTTTTCTTGAGGCCAAAATATTTTCAAATATTTAAAGAACATAAAAATTGGAACTTGGAAGTTTACAACGTTAAAAAATAACTACCATGTTGACATTTTGACTGACGAATTCAGACGTTTCGAAATGAATGTATTAGGAGCTTATGAAACTCTTGTCCGAGGGTTAGGAAGTATGAAATTAGGTGATATGAAATTTGTTTACTCAGGCAGGAAGAATAGGGTATATACACAGAGAGTAGGCCTCATGATGAATGAAGAACCTGCTAAGTCTTGTTTATGTTGGGAAGGCATTAATAATAGAATACTAATTGCTCATTTTATTATCGAAAAGTACAGGGTATCAGTTTTAGTAGAATAGGCTCCTGTTGAACCGACTGACAGAAATACTAGTGACTCAGAAGAAATTTACTTACAATTACAAGAGCAGATAAACAGGATCTAAGGTAAAAATATTGCGATTCTACTAGGAGATTTTAACACCCAGGTTGGTAGAAATAGTGATAGAGGGTATCTTAGCCTAGGTAAATATAGAGTAGGAAAAGAAAATGGTACTGGCTACAGACTTTTCTAATTTTTGTAGGTATAACAATCTAGTTATAACCCATACGGTGTTTGGTCATAAGATTGTCCATGAATTGATATGGTTTTCACATGATGGGAAGACAGCAAACCTTATTGATTATGTTATAGTAAAACAAAGACTGGCAGAATCAAGACAAGATACTATGGTATATAGGATTTCTGTTATTGATGTTAAAAGTAAAGATCACCATATTGTTGTGTCTAAGGCTAATTTAAAGCTGAAATTTCAAAAGGGTAACTATTTACCGGGAAGTCGTGAGGCTGGTAGACTTCGGGATGAGAATTAGAGAGAAAATTTCCAAGAACAGTTGAAAACTGTTGAGTTTGAAATTTGACAATTTGGAAGACGTTTGGAATAATTTTAGAAAAATAATTTTTGAAATTGCTGATGGTAGAAGTTAGGAGTGTAACTAGGAATATTACTGAAAAAGTTTTACGTTTAATAGAGAGGAGAATGTTTTTTACAAAAACTATCTGAGTGAAAGATCAAATGAAAACAAAAAGAATGTAAAGAAAGTGGAGAAAGCATTAAAATATGAACTAAGAAGGATCGAAGTGGAGGCAATGGTAGAAATTTCTGAGGATCTGAACAATGCAGCTAGACGACATAATAGTAAAATATTGTACTGGCATGTCAACAAATTGAGTGGGAGTAGTCAATCTAGACTTGTTATTGTTAAAGACAGGAGCCTTGCCACAATTAGTGATTAGGAAAGAGTTAAGGAGAGATGGGTTGAACGTTTTGGAAATTTGCCAAACCGATCTACAGTTACAGGAAAAGATATAGAAGAAAATGAAAAAGTTGTGATACCTTTGATGCGAAGGAACATTTGTTTTGTGAGAAAGAATTAGCAACAGTACTAAAAGGATAAAAAAAAGGTATCCAGGCCCTGCTAGTGTTGTAAATTAGTTTATTAAATATGGCGGCTCTGAGATTAGAAATAAGCTACTGAAGATTAAGAATGTAATTTTGAGAAAAGGTGAAATACCTAACGATTTTAGAAAAATCTTAATTAAACCACTGTACAAGTAAGGGGATAAAAGTGAGTGTCATAATTAACGAGGCATTAGTCTGGTCTCTGTAAGTGACATATTACTTTGTAATGTGATTCAATTTAGACTTAGAGATGCTCTAGACAAAGTTTTGAGAAGAACAGTGCAGTTTTAGGAAAGGTAGAGGATGTGTAGACCAAATTTTCAGTTTTAGTTAATAGTTAAGATTTTCTTTAGGTGTCTATTACCTTTAGTCCTCAGTTTTGTAGATTATGAGCAAACGTTTGACGCTGCTGATAGAAGAGCTTTAACAAAGGAATAACACTGCTCTGGTTAAGGTAGAAAATGAGGGTCGCAGTTGGTTTTGTATTCAGTCAGTAGTTAAGTAAGGTTTTGTTCTATCCCCCTTTATATGGCTGATTTTAATGGACTTTGTCTTAAGGAGCAGAGAAAAGGCGACGGGGGACCACAGAATCAAATGATGAGGAAAAACTTTCCTGAACTTAGATTAAGCTGATGATTTAAGTATATTAGATAAAAGTGTGATCAGAATGAAAGAAATTTTAGGGATTTTGCGAGTTCAGGGTGTTAGAATAGGTTTGAATATTACTGTCAAGAAGACTAAGTCACAAGGAGAGGAATAAGTGAAGACGAAAAAGTGATGTTGTGTATCAAAAAAGATTGAGTAGGTGGGCAGCTTCACTTACGTTGGTAGTACTATTAGCAAAAATGCTCTAGTTAAAAAGTTTGAAAAGAGGAACAGTGCAATCGTAGAAAAGGTAGAGGATGTTTCGATCAAATTTTCACTTTTAGGTTAATAGATAAGAAGTGCCTTAGGTGTCAATTACCTTTGGTTCTCAGTCTTATAGATTATGAGCAAACATTTGACTCTGCTGATAGAAGAGCTTTAGCAAAGGTTTTATCCATATATTGTGTACAAGTCAAATACATTAAAGTGATTAGTGCTACGTACGAAAATAACACTGCTGCGGTTCAGGTAGGAAATTAGGAGAGCACCTGATTTTGTATTTTATCAGGAGTTAAACAGGGTTTGGTTCTATCACACTTTATATGGATCATTTTAATGGACTATCTCTTAAGGAGTAAAAAGAATAAGTGAAGAGGAAAGAGTTATGTTGGGTATCGAAAAGATTGATCATGTGGGCACCTTCACTTACCTTGGTAGTATTAGTAAAGAGATTGGGAACATTGATGATGTTAAAATTAGAATATCCAAGGCTTACGGTGTTTTTTTACAGTTAAAAAAAAGTTTGGAAGAAAGGGAAGATAAGTCTACAAAGATTAAAATTTTGGAAGGTACAGTCATGACAGCGGTCAAATATGGCTCAGGAGATTCGGCGTTCCACAAAGTGGATGAAGATTTACTAGATGTTTCGGAGGCTTTGAATAGATTTGGATGGAGGAGTAGAGTGCGTAGCTGTGTTGGCCTCAGGTGGCTTGGCTCTATGGTGAGTTGTTAGTAGTAGTAGAAGTAGTAGTGATGTATAAATAAGAAAAAAATCTATAGATAAATAACCAATAACTTTGAAAATAATTTTTGTTAAAATTACAAAGACTGCCATTTGGTTGCGTGTGTTAAACTGAAGTAAAAAGCATAAAGGAGAAAATTTCTCACCTTCAGAAAAACCTTTGAAAGAATTTCAATAGATATTGTAGGTCCAATCCCAAAAGCAAGTACACGAAATTAATGAACTTAGTATTAGAAATGAATGAACAAGCTACAAGCTGCTCAATGACTATTCAGATGTGCTTCGTAAGATCACATAAAAATTGTAAAAGAATTGGCAAAGAATATCTCATGACTCTATTACCCTAAGTAATTCCGCCGTTTAAAATTGGAAAAAAACTCTAATAATACACCTTTTGTCCCAAAAGTATCTCTCGGTCTTGTTTTTATAAATGTCAGCTCCATCCCCCTTACAACAGAGCAAAATCAGGCACTATCGAAAGGATTGAAATTTTCAATACCCCCCTCAAAAATACTTTTTAGTGAAATTATCATGAATAAAGAAAGGGCATTTCATGAATCTTGTCTGGATGTTAGAGAGATTGCTGAGGGTAGAGCACATTGCGTTGAAACCTTGTTGTGTTCGCCTTCAGTTCATAATCAAAATAAATTTTTTTTAGTAAAACTTAACACCTAGTCCTACGTTCACTACATAATGATCATTCCAGGATCATTACTAAAGCCGATAAAGGTAATACTGTTTTTGCATTTGATTCAGATGATTACGACAAAAATGTCAGAGAAATTTTAAATAATTATAACACATATTAACAATTAGCTACCGATCCCACAGTAAAATTTGTCAAGGAAATACGAAAAGAGCTTTCTTACCTAAAAAGAAAAGGTGAAATCACATATCAACTCTATGGTCTTCATAAATTACATAAACCTGGTAATTTACTCTGACTCATTGTTTCCACATTTAATTCTCCTAAAGCAAAAAATAGGAAAATTCTTATCAGTTGTATTTCACCCAATAACTCAGGGTCAAAATATCAGGGTCTTATATTAAAAATTCGGCTGATTTCGTTTCCAAGTTATAACAACACTCGGTTAAACCAGATACAAAAATGGACATGCGGATTATGCGGATTCAATGTATACCAATTGTGATCCTCATTAGGCCGAAATAATTTTGGAGGAGAAACTCAGTTCCAACCAATCTATATCAGAAAAATCTACACTTTCAAATCAGACAATTCTTCCACTTACAGCCCTTTGTAACTGAACTTCTTTTTACTTCCATTATAGAGGAATTTCTTATAGACAGAAATTAGAGATTTCAATGTGCGCCCCCCTTTCACCGATTGAGGTTAATATCTTCATGGAAAACTTTGAAGAAAAGACTATTTTGGAAAGTTTTTGTAAACTACCTTTTTTGAGTTTGCTTAAAAGATTATATATTTTTTTTGTGGGAACATGGTGACGAATCTCTGGAGTCTTTTTTTCGCTTGCTTAACTCCTTGGATCCAAAAGTTAAAATTACTCAGGAATTAGAGGTAGAAAGGTATCTTCCTTTCTTAGATATGCTGATTCACCAGAATGATAGATGCTTCAAGTTCGAGTCTATAGAAAATCAACACATAATGACCGTTACTTAAATTATTCCTCTAACCATTCTCCTTCTTTGAAAAGAGGAGTGATCGCTTCTCTAGTTGACAGATCATTGTAGGCTTGGTCTCCACGTTACCTGGATTCAGAGCTTGACCATATTAGAGATATTTTATTTGAGAATAGTTATCCAATTAGTTTAATAAATTCTGTAAATGCAAACCATATTAAAAATTATCAGAATATGACACAATAAACCCAAATCAAAGGAAAAATTCAGTTTATTTTGGTCTCACGTACGTTAAAGGGGTTTCAGAAGACATTTCCAAAAAAACTAAGGAAAAATGATATTTCCATTTACTTTAGACACAAAAAAAAACTATCAGTTCCCAAATATACCAAGGTAAAGACCATATATCGATAGGTGAAAACAACGGTGTCTACATAATTCCTTGCTCTTGTGGTCTTTGGTACATCGGAAGAACTGATCAAAGACTTACTGATAGATTATCTATGCACTCTACCTCGATTAATAGCACTCTTAGGGAGTGGAAACACGGAAAATTTCGACTCTGCCCTCGTAAAACACATATTTAATAATCCAAACCTTAATGTTTTATTTAACCAAGCTAGCCTAATTTCGCATGACAAAGGCATTGTCCAGCACTACATGGAAGCTGCTGAAATTCATAAATACCATCATTTAGGTTTAGTTTTGAACAGAGATTCTGGTGAATTAAAAATAAATGAATAGAATTTCGGTTTTCTCAAAAGAGAAGTCGATACTTTAGTAATCCTTCAAGTAAACAGTGAATCACTTCAACAATCCTATAACCAAATACATCATCAACCCCTTAGGTCTCAAAGGGCATCCTAAAAAAATGCAATGGTTAAAATCAGAAATCAGGTGACCTAGTTCTCCAATTTATTCAATTGCTGCTTCGTTTGTTTGAGTAAATGATAGTTTCTTTTATTGCTCTGTTGTCCGTTAGTAACTGTTGATGGCAGTTCATTTGTTTTTATTTTGTGCAAATCATGGATGTTGCCGAATAGCTCATTATATTATTTTTTCGGTATTTGATTTGAATTCTTTTAATTCTTGGTCTTGTATTGAATTTTATTTATTTTTTGGTGTTTTTTCATTAATTTTGTTGTACTTTCCACGCTTGTTTTTTGGTTTCTGTTTTTCCTTCATCACATTATTTTGTTCGCACTGAAGAGGAGAGGCGGATGTTCTTTCGAAATATTCGCTTTCTGTGTTTTCTTCAGTATTTTCATTTTGCTTTTAAAAACCCTATTTATGATTGTTTTCTTTTATTTATGAAAAAGGATGATCGTATAAGCTTCAAAGGGGGCTCATTGGATTTTTATCAGAAGTTTCATTGCCCTTTATGAGATTCAAACTGATCGGTGGGTGGATACCCTCCCCTCAAACCTCGTATTTTCCCAAAATGATTCTAATAGAAATTTTTAGATGACAATTTTTTGTCTTAAAAACTTAGAAAAGATCTCATTAGATAGAAAATTGAGTGGGCTAGTGCCCTTCTTAAAAGTCAATAGTGTTTTGAGGACAACTAAATCCCCTCCCAAGCTCACCATTTCCAGAAACATATGCAATCAAAATTTTGAGACAGCTATTTTTTCAGCGGAATTGAAAGGTCTGGTAATTATGTATTTGAGGATAACCACCCCTTTCCTCACACAGCCCTCAGGGCAAACGTTATAAGTTATTCCCTGGGGCATTAAAAGTATAGATATATAGAAAGGGTAATCGTAAAAACTCTGGAATGGGCTCATTTGATTGGAAATCAGATATTCTAGTGTTCTTTTGAAGATTCAGAGTGATCAGAGGGTAGATAACCCCCCCCATGACCTTTTATTTTCACAAATTTTATCTGATAGAAATTTTGATATGGCCATTTGTTGTCAAAGAAACTTCGAAAAGAGTTTATTTTACAAACATTTGAAACGGCTAGTGCCTTTCTTAAAAATCAAAAGCGATTGGAGGGCAACTAAACCCCTACAACACCCCCCCCCCATTTCTCCAAACATATCTAATAATTTTTTTTGAAAGTCATTCTCTTTCAACGGAATTGAACGGTCTGGAAATTATGTCTTTGAGGAAGACAACCCGCACAGCCCTCAGGGCAAGGATTATAAGCTATACCCTTTGGCATATGAGGTATATAAAGAAAGGGTGATGTTTAAAAACTCTGGATTGGGCTAATTTAAGTGGAAATAAGATGTTCTAGTGTAATTTTTAAGTTAAAGAGTGATCTGAGGGTGGATACCCCCGACACCTCTTACTTTCCAAAAATACATCTGATATAAATTTTTAAACGGTCATTTGTTGTCTTAGAAACTTCGGAAAGAGCTCATTCAGTTGGAAATTGAAAGAAAGAGTACTCTTCTTCATAGTCGAAAGTGATCGGAGGGCAACTAGCCCCCTGCCCACGCCAATCATTTCCCCAAACTCATCTAATTCAAATTTTTAGATAGCCCCTTTTGTTCAATATAATTGAAAGGTCCATAAACTATGTCTTTGAAGATTACAATGCCCCAGAGGCCTCAGGGCAAGGGTTTTAAGCTATGCCCTGGGAGTATATAAGGTAAATATAGAAAGGGTGATCATATAAACTTCGAAATGGGAATCAATGGACTATTAATCAGAAATTCTGGTGCTCTTCTTAAGAATAGGTAATTATACGGTGGATACCCCCCCCCCACAACTCATAGTCTTCCAAAACACATCTGATAAAAATTTTGAGTTGGCTAGCTGTTGTCTTGCCACTTTCGAAAAGAGCCTATTGGATTGTAAACTGAAAGTGCTAGTGTCCTTTTAATAGACGAAAGTGATCGGAAGGTAAGGTAAGGTAAAATTTTATTTAAAACCTTTATATCATATACATATCAATTAGTCGCAAAAAAGACCGTTCTGGCCTGTAATATCGACTACATTCATGTTACTTTAATCATCAATATATGCAAACATATATATATATATATATATATATATATATATATATATATATATATATATATATATATATATATATATATATATATATATATATATATATATATATATATATATATATATATATAAATATATACATACACACATATACACATATTGACACATACTTACATACTGAGAAACAAAAATGCCTATTTGCCTATCTCTAATTTGACCTACATTTAGTAGATTCAACTTTTTGAATATACTTAATGTACTATCAGTTCCTCGGTCATAATTTCCAATAATACGAACAGCTTTATTTTGTTGTACCCGTACTCTCTTGTAATTTGTGTAAAATCACTTGCCCATATCATGCATCCAGAATTAATATAAGACGATACTAACGAATGGTACAATGAAAGCATTAATTTAGTTGGAAAACAATATTTAAGTTTACGCAGGATCCCAACACCGCTTGAAACTTTACATGAAATTATATCACTATGTTTTTTCCAGCTGAGTTAATTGTCTACTATAAATCCCAGATATCAAGTTTCTTGAACTTCTACTAGAGTAGTTCAATTATGTATAATAGCTCCTGGAGAAGTGGTATGCGCTGTTCCTATTCTAGTGAATGTCATTTCATTTGTTTTGGTTGTATCTATTGCAAGCCGACTTAGAGAGACGAATGCAAGCAATCCTTTTAATACTTGATTAGCATTATCAGTAAGTTCATTGAGACTCTTTCCTGTAACTGTAAGTGCAGTATCACCAGCAAATGAAGTAATTTTGGCCCGTGGTATGTAAAACCACATACTATCACAATATATAAGGTATAGTAGCGGACCTAAGACTGAACCCTGTGGAACTCCACAAGTAATTGGAAAACATTTAGAAATCAAACAATCTAATACCACTCTTAAAACCTACCATTCAAATACCAAACCATTTAAAACAATCATCCTTTATTCCTAGGCAACGTAATCTTTTCAATAAAATGCTAAAATCCACTGTATCAGAAGCTTTTTTAAAATCTATAAAGATCGACATACAAATATTCCTTTTATCTAGTTCAGTATTTATGGTATCCATCAGGTCCTTCAGGGACAGAGATGAATGCACAGTTGAATGAGCAGCTAACTCCCTTCCGATGCCAATCATTTGCCCAAACGCATTCAATCCAAATTTTGAGATAACCGTTATGTTCAACGTAGTTGGAAGAGCCAGAAATTATGTTTGTAAGGATAATAACCCCCCCCCCCCCTAACGCCCTCTAGGTGAGCATTATAATTTATGCCCTGGGACATATAAGGTATATATAGAAAGTGTGATCGTAAAAACCTGGGAATGGGGTCATTTGATTGAACATCAGATGTTCTAGTCAAACAGTTCGTGGTAACGAACTGTAGTAAGGAGCGATCCGGCTCAATAGTAACCAAAACTCTAAAAAATTGAATTTTAATATCAATACCTACATCAAAAGAATCGCATTTTAATGCTGATTTTAAATATATAAGTTTCATCAAGTTTAGTCTTAGCCATCAAAAGTTACGTGCCTGAGAAAATTTGCCTTATTTAGGAAAATAGGGGGAAACACCCCTTAAAAGTCATAGGATCTTAACGAAAATGACACCATCAGATTCAGCGTATCAGAGAACCCTACTGTAGAAGTTCCAAGCTCCTATCTACAAAAATGTGGAATTTTGCGTTTTTTGCCAGAAGACAAATCACGGGTGCGTGTTGATTTGTTTGTTTTATTTTTGTTTTTTTTTCCCAGTGGTCATCGTATCGACCAAGTGGTCCTAGAATGTCGCAAGAGGGCTCATTCTAACTGAAATGAAAAGTTCTAGTGCCCTTTTTAAGTGACCAAAAAAATTGGAGGGCATCTAGGCCCCCTCCCACGCTCATTTTTTTCCCAAAGTCAACGGATCAAAATTTCGAGATAGCCATTTTGTTTAGCATAATCGAAAATCATAATAACTATGTTTTTGGGGATGACTTACTCTCCCACAGTCCCTGGGGGAGGGGTTGCAAGTTACAAACTTCAACCAGTGTTTACATATAATAATGGTTATTGGGAAATGTACAGACGTTTTCAGGGGGATATTTTTGGTTTTGGGGGTAGGGTTGAGGGAGGGGGCTATGTGGGAGGATCTTTCCTTGGAGAAATATGCCATGGGGGAAAAAATTCAATGAAAAGGGCGCAGGAAAAATCTGGTCACGTTAGAAAAAAACGTCGAATTAAGAGCTTAATATACAATGCTGGGTGTTCGGAGCCTCTCTATTATGGAGTATAATTTGAAAATAGCACAACTATACGAGCTATAAAACATATATACCACAACCATAACTCAACTAACCAAAGAACTACTAAGAGATAACACAACTATAAAGCGAAAACAGGTGAAAACTAACGGGAAAATAAACGAACTAAGAGGTGGAAGGGGCCCAGAGAAAAAATATAATCCTTTTTCAATTTTGAGCCTAACTTCCGCAAAGGAGTAATAATGTCAGAAGCCTCGAAATACCGAATTATTTTCTTTTCAAACAGTTCGTGGTAAGGAACTGTAGTAAGGGGCGACCCGGCTCAATAGTAAACGAAACTCTAAAAAAACGGAATTTTGATGCTAAAAGATACAGCAAAAGAATCGAATTTTTACGCTGATTTTAAATATATAAGTTTCAATTAATTTAGTCTTTGTCATCAAAAGTTACGAGCCTGAGAAAATTTGCCCTATTTTGGAAAAAGGGGGAAACATCCCCTAAAAGTCATAGAATCTTAACGAAAATCACACTATCGCATTCAGTATATCAGAGAACTCTATAACAAAAATTTCAAGCTCCAATCTAAAAAATGTGGAATTTTGTATTTTTTTGCCAGAAGACAAATCACGGGTGCGTGTTTATTTGTTTGTTTGTTTTTTTTTTTTTTTTTTTTTTTTCCCAGGGGTCATCTTATCGACCAAGTGGTCCTAGAATGTTGAGAGAGGACTCATTTTAACGGAAATGAAAAGTTCTAGTGCCCTTTTTAAGTGACCAAAAAAATTGGAGGGCAAATAGGCCCCCTCCCATGCTCATTTTTTTCCAAATGTCAACAGATTAAAATTTTAAGATAGCCATTTTGTTCAGCATAGTCGAAAACCATAATAACTATGTCTTTGGGAATGACTTACTTCCCCACAATCCCTGAGGGAGGGGCTGCAAGTTACAAACTTTGACCAGTGTTTATATATAGTAATGGTTATTGGGAAGTGTACAGACGTTTTCATGGGGATTTTTTGGTTTGGGGGGTGGGGTTGATGGGAGAGGGCTTTGTGGGAGGATCTTTCCTTTGAGGAATATGTCATGGGGGAAGAAAAATTCAATGAAAAGGGTGCAGGATTTTCTAGCATTGCTATAAAAAAAACAATGAAAAAGTAAACATGAAAACGTTTTTTCAAATGAAAGTAAGGAATAGCATTGAAATTTAAAACGAACAGAGATTATTACGCATATGAGGGGTTCTAAAAATACTTTAGCATAAAGAGTGAGGTATTTAGGAGGAGATAAATACCTCGCTCTTTATGCTAAAATATTTTTAGTGATTTCAACTATTTATTCTACGGCCTTTTTGATTCAGGGGTCATTCTTAAAGAATTGGGACAAAACTTACGATTTAGTGTAAAGAGCGAGGTATTAACGAGGGTACAAACCCCTTCGTACACGTAATAAAAATATAAGAATATAAAATTTTGTTACGTAAGTTAATTCTTAAGTTAGGTATATTTTTTACTAATAAAAACGTTCGTTGAATATTAAAAGTTCTAGTAGCCTTTTTAAGTAACCAAAAAATTGGAGGGCAGCTAGGCCTCCTTCCCCACCCCTTTTTTCTCAAAATCGTCTGATCAAAACTAAGAGAAAGCCATTTAGCCAAAAAAAAAAAAATTAATATACTAATTTCATTTCAATAATTTATGTGCGGAGAGCCAAAATCAAACATGCATTAATTCAAAAACGTTCAGAAATTAAATAAAAAAAACTAGTTTTCTTAACTAAAAGTAAGGAGCGACATTAAAACTTAAAACGAACAGAAATTACTCCGTATATGAAATGGGTTGCGCAGTCCCACGCTCTTTACGCTAAAGTTTTTATTTTTTTTAAAAAGTAGAATTTTGGCAAAGAGTCAAACTTTAGCGTAAAGAGCGTGGGACTGCGGAGGGGACAACCCATTTCATATACGGAGTAATTTCTGTTCGTTTTAAGTTTTAATGTCGCTCCTTACTTTTAGTTAAAAAAACTAGTTTTTTTTATTTAATATCCTTTTAAGATTCAGAGTGATCGGATGGGGGATAAAAAAATACCCATATTTTCCCAAAATACATCTTATAGAAATTTTGAGATGGCTATTTGTTGTCGTAGAAACTTCGAAAGAGCTCTTTCAAAGAGCTCATAAATGGAGAATCCCAAATTTGACAACATTTGACAAGATTTGAAAAACAGAAATATTTGAAAAATAGTTTACGAAATCACTGATAGTGTCTTAGGGAGAAAATGTTGAAACAAGGCTTGGAATATAAGTAAAAATATTCTATATTCACTTGAGAGGATGAGGAGCTGGCACAAGAAATATTTGCACATATATTTTATATTTATATTCTTATATATTAGCACAAGATAGCACAAAAATGTAAAGAGGGCGAGAAAAAAGGAACAAATACTAAAATATGAAATAAAGAGGTGTAAAGTGGAGGCGACGGGTAAAATTTCTTAAAATCTTTAAGATGCAGACTGAAATGCATCATTACATTTTGTGAAGGTATTAAAAAACAAAACAGAGGAGGAATAGACATTTTTAAATTGTCCCAGTTAAAGATGGGATTGGGTCTAAGATTAATGATAAAAAAGGTTAGATTGAGGGACAATAAGAGATGAACAGAACGTTTTGGGAATTTACTTTACCGTAATAGAGTTACAAGAAGAGACTTGCAACTATATCTATGACCAATAGCATAAATAATAACTTCCGAAAGGATTTTATTGGAAAATTAAGGTTCTTGTGTCCTTTTAAAAAGTTGAAAGTGATTGGAAGGCAGCCAGCCCCGGCCCCCACGCTCACACATTGCATTAAATTTTTATAATAGTAATTTTGTTATACATTGTTTAAAGTTCCAGTGATTATGTCTCTGCAGGTGACAACCCCTCATTCCCACATCACTCAGAGTAAAGGATGTAAATAGTGCCCTGGGGCGTACAAAGTGTAATTGGAAGTATTAGTCATATAAACTTCGAAAAGGGCTCATTAGATTAGAAATTGAGGCTTCGAGTCCCCTTTCAAATCGTCAAAAGTGTTTCGAGGAAAACTAGCTTTCCCCATGCTCATCTTTTCCCAAAGCGTATCTAATTATAATTTTGAGATTGTCTTTGTGTTAAACTTAGTAGAAAAGTCTAGAAATCGTTTTTCTTAGGAATATAACCCACCATCCACACCCCTCAGGGTAAGGCTTGGGTTTACTGCCTGGGGGCAAATAGGATTTTGATCATAAGTTTGGTATCGTAGACTTTGGAGATAGCTCATTCGATTGTAAATAATAAGCTGTAGTGGTGTTTATAAGGACTAAAGTGATCGGAGGGGAACTATATTTCGCTCCTCATTTCCTCTTTTCAAAAATAAATCAGATACAAATTTTGAGAATATCATTTATTCCAAAAAGTCTCAAGAGCACAAATAATGCCTTCGGAATATACGCAACCCCTCAGAATCCTTGGGCAAGGTTAAAAGCTGTGCTTCTGGGGTAAATAGGGTTTTCATGGACGGGTTGTTGTGTAAAATTTAGAGGAACCTCTTTCAAATCAAAAAAAAAATGTTCTAGTTTTCTTTCCAGGGTCAAAAGTAATAAAGAACAATTATCCCTCCTCCAGTATCCTCTTTTCCACAAACACATCTGAGTAAAATTGTAAGATGGACAGATTGTAAAAAGTAGTCCAAAGGACATATAACAATGGCTCCAAGGTTGACACAGCACACTGGATCCCCGGGGAAAAGGTTCTGAGTTTCACCATGTGGGTATATAAGGCTTATATGCAAAGGGTGGTCAGTTAGACTTCACCTTTGTCATTTGATGGGAAATTTAAGGACTAAAAGCCCCCCCCCCTTACCACATCAATCTTTTTCCAGAAAAATCCAATAAAATATTTGAGCCATATATTTTATTCAATATTATTAAAAGGTCCATAAATTATGCCTTTGGGGATGTCACAATCCCCCCCACAGCTCTAAGGAGCAGAGGTCTAAGTCTGGATAAACTCAGGAGTATCGGAGTACATTACTTTGGACATTCAGGAAATGATAAGGCATAAGACCAATTACGGAAAAAGGGTATATTTGCATACTACTACTACTATTATTAAAACTACCATCATTGCTACTGCAACAACTACTACTTCAACTACCACATAACTTCAATAAAAAGATCAAGGGAAATTTGAACGAAATCAAAAGACATTGTGCATATACACATTGTCAAAAGAGCGTATCTCACGAATGGATTTGAGTATTAAGTGGGAAGCTTAAGAAAATGCTTAAAGAGGTATTTGATTTGAGTTTTAGCTGAATATTAATTTTGTTTTGGTATATAGTAAGTTCTTTTATTTAGATTAATTTTAGTCAACTTTCAATCCATTGTTAATTTTAATTTCTGTATGTTTCATGTTTAATAAGTTAAGTAAAAAAAACATTCCATTTTTTTAGAAAGAAAGTATACACTTTCCATGGGCGTAACTCACAGGGTAATCCTCAGTTTGGATAATTTCTGTGCTTTTTAAGTAAGAATCGAATCGTCCGTTGTTTTTCTTTTCTATTTTTGTATCTAAGACTATGCATAGTTTCGGTGTTATTGAAGTTTGTAAAAACAATTGTCATTTTAACCTTGACAGAATCATATAATTTATTTTCAGCTAATTTTTTGACTCATTTGCTCCTCTATAATAAATTCATTTCCGTTTAGGTTTGACTTCAAATAAACTTACCTATCCCCAACTGATGTGAAAGATTTCATAAAATAAAAAAAAAAAAACCTTAGAAATTGACAATTTGATGAAAATCACACTTTGTGATATGCATGAACAAATAAATATATACGTGATAAGACCAAACATCTGCCAAATTTGAAACTTCACATATATATTTTTGTTTTATTCTGCTGAATACATAGCTCCACACTTTACTTTTCTCCTTTTTGAGAAGTAAATGCCTTTTCATAAACTAACCTGAAATTATAAGCCTCTTTTATTAAATAATAGTATAATAGTTTAAACAATATATGAAATTCCTTTGTGAATTATGTTTTTTAAGCTCAAACTAAACTCTGTTATGGTTCTGGGTAACGGAAATTCGGGAGGCGAGCCTTCTACACTTCAGCCCGATGATTATATGTCTAAGCACCAATTTGTAACGCATTCTAAATCAGTTGAATCCAGAACTAGTCATTGTCTTTCACTTCCAGAAGTAATAAAAATATTAAATTTGACAAAAATTGATGTCATTTTTTTATTAATAATGGTGCTAAACATATTGTCTTGGAGACAATACCATTTGAAAAAATTACTATTAGCACAATTATAGTGGCCTATCAAGACGAAATGACAAACTTAGAAAGAATTATAGTTATTTTGAGACATCGCGGATGCATATTCTACAATGTGTAGTATTTTCCAGAATTTGAAGTTCTTTTGTAAATAAAAAGGATATAAAAAGGAAGCCCTAGACACACTCTCAAAGCGCATTTTTTTTTATTTTTTTTTTTTGAAAAACACTGGAATTGGATTTTTGCCAATGGATTATGATGCACTTAAATATTTACTTTCAATCATTTATTAATGTAATTACTTTGTATAATTTCTACAAATGTATTTTGTCGATTAATGAATGCTTTCAGTTTGACACAGTTAAAAATTTCTTGAAGAACAATTTGCTGCTTAAAAATGTTGACAGATCATTCAGTCCTCTATCATTATTTATTTTCATGTATTATATATGCTTAAGATTGATAAGAACAATTAACTTGAGGCAATAATAAACCACAGATTAATTTGCAATTTGATAATTAGGTTAATGAATTATTTATTACTAAACTAAAATAAAGTATATATATATATATATATATATATATATATATTTTATATATATATATATATATATATATATATATATATATATATATATATATATATATATATATATATATGTATATATATAATATATATATATATATATATATATATATATATATATATATATATATATATATATATATATATATATATATATATATATATATATATATATATATATATATATATATACTTTATTTTAGTTTAGTAATAAATAATTCATTAGCCTAATTATCAAATTGCAAATTAATCTGTGGTTTATAAATGTATATATATATATATACATATATATATATATATATATATATATATATATATATATATATATATATATATATATATATATATATATATATATATATATATATATATTGTCACGCTCTATTCTACTTCTTTTTTTGAACACGGTGAAAGAGAGAGAGAGAGAAAAAAACACACTCAAACAAATGGAGTAAGACACATAAACACAAACAAACACACGTTAATAAAGGGACAAAACAAACAAAACACACTGATACAGACACACAAAAACACAAAGAAAGACACAAACCCAGGTATACACACAGAGTGAAACACAGGCGCAATGAATGAGAGACATAAAACACATAAAACACACAGGTTCAGACACATAAACACACAAAGACAAGTACAGAGATAAGAAAACACACAATCTTACAAACAGGCATGGTGAGAGAGAGAGACAATAAACATGCAGAAAAATACAACGTCAGACCAAAAACACACAAAGGCAGACATGGAGATAGATACACAGGCATGGTCCAAGAGGGACAGAAACATACAAATACAAAGAGTAATACAAACAAACAGAGACCAACTCAAAAATGGGAATAGAAAAGTAATACACATAGGCACGATAATAAAGAGAGAGAGAGAGAGAGAGAGAGAGAGAAAGAGAGAGAGAGAGAGAGAGAGAGAGAGAGAGAAAGAGACAAATACACATAATCAGACACCTAAACACATAAAAAGAGACAGAGAAAGGTAAACACAGAGTGAGACACACAACCACTGTGTAAGAAATAGATATAAACATACAAAAACAAGCAAAACTAGACACAAAAATACACAAAGTCAGATAGAGAGAGAAAGCGAAAACACAGTCACCTAGACATGGTAAAAAAAAGACTAAAACGTGGAGAAACATACAGAATCGGACAAACAAACAAGCAAAATGATAGACAAAGAGATAGACACACACACACATGCCCATCAAAGACCGTCAAAAATAAACACACACTCACAAAAACAAAGAATCACACACACAAACATATATAGACTGACAAACCGACTGGTAAACACACAGTCAGACACGCAGCAACGGTGTGAGAACGGAAAAAACAAAAACACATACACACATAGTCAAACACACAAACACAAAAAGACAGATATGGATACAGGTAAACCCAAAGTCAGACACACAGACATGGTGGAGAAAGAGACAAAAACACAGACATGCATAGAGAGTCAGATATACAAAGGAACAAATACAGACACAGCGACAGACCAACACACAGCGAGACACAAAGGCACAGTGAGAGAAAGACAAAACAAACTCACAAACACATACATTCAGACATACAAACACACAAAGGCAGTTACAGAGACTTGCAAATATACACTCAGACAAACAGGCTTGGAGAGTGAGAGAAAACACACACAATCCACAGAGTAAGACAAACAAACACACAAAGAAAGAAACAGAAACAGATAAATACAGATTCAGACACAGAGACACGATGAGAGAGGGAAATACACACACACAAACAGAAAAAGTTAGACACACAAACACATAAGGACAGACAAAGAGAGGGGCAAACACATAGTCAAATATACAGACAGAAACACGTAGAAAGACAGACACGGCTGCAGACAAACACACAGTCTGGCACAAAGGCAACGTTGGAGAGAGACAAATACACAAACATACACAGAGACTGGCTAACATTCAACACAGAGAAAGACAAATACTTAAACAAACAGGTTTTGGGAGAGAGAGAGACAAAAACACACACAATTACACAGAATAAGACAAACAAACACACAAAGACAGAAACAGAGACAGATATACACACGGAGAGTAACACAGTCACGGTGAGAAAGAGACAAAAACACACACGACCACAAAGAGTTGGACACACAAAGACAGACACAGAGTCAAACAAATTGACGATGAGACATAGAGGCACAAAGAGAGAGAGAGAGAGAGAGAGAGAGAGAGAGAGAGAGAGAGAGAGAGAGAGAGAGAGAGAGAGAGAGAGAGAGAGACAGAGAGGGAGAGAGAGGAACACCTGCAAGCACACTTAGACGGACACACAAACACAGAAAGACCGACACAGAGACAGACAAACAGACGCTCAGATACACAAACACAGATTGAGACAGAGAGAAAGAGAATAAAACACTTCAAAACACACAGAGTCAGTAGTATATAGAATGTATGTTTTACCCCAAATACATCAACCATCAATTTAGCCTTCCTTTTACATCAATTTTACATAAATTGAAACAAGTAGCATACTTACAATTTTCAATCATGAGCTATAAGATCAAAACAGGTCTTGTGAAATAAAAATTCCTTACTTTACTACTTATTAAATGTAATAGTCTAGTTTAAATTAATATTTAATGTATATTTTGATATTAATATCTAAATAATTATTATCATCTTGATCTTTTGTTTCAATAACCTTTAAAATAATACCTTTATCTTAAATTTTTTATTTGTTTTCAAAGTCGACTGCTTTAGTATCAAATAATTTTTTTGCAAAGATATCAACTGGTTAGCTCTTAAGATTAATGGTAGTAAGAAGCTTATTATCTTTTTTAGTAGTTAACATTTCATATACTGTTTATAAGTCATTATAGCTAATAAATTTTTCACTAATAACATTTTGATGCTTGCATCCCAAATGTAAAAATCTTTGATAAGCCTCAGAATAGCCTTCACTATTCTTACAGAAATCAGATTTTTAATATTTTTGTGGATATTTATATTCATTCACTCTCACTCATATTCTATTCCTTTTCATGGGATCGAATTTAATATTATTTTGTAAAGCATTCTTATCTTATTCAATTCTCTGTAATACTAAAACAATTTTAGTTGTATTATATCTGTAAGGAACTACTCTCCATGTCAATTCCTTATCACTTTTATGTGCTACACGCTTCCCATCTTAAAAAAAAATAGTTATTTTTAACTTAATTGGTGTCTAACTTATTTCTAATGTATATAAACTAGGATTTAATACTGGTGGAATTCAAGATAACTATATTATATCTAAAATTTTGAGAACCTTTTTTTATAATCAAATTACTGTTGCTACCCCTTTTCAACCCAAATTTATGTGTTGCATCTATAAGTACACGATTAATGTCTTGACAAAATCTAAATAATATTGATAATTTTAAGTACATCCTAATTACATGGCTTTCTTTTGCTTTATTATATCTTTTGAATAGACCACTATTGAATTCACCATTTTCTTTGTTTTAATTATTGACTTTTCAGCTGCTTTTAGAGCTTTATAAAGACTTATAAGCTCATTATGTCAGTATATCAACTCTCAGGAAAATGCTATTAGAATCTCTGATCACTCAAGAAGTGCAGCCACAAATATATTTGGTATAAAGATCAAACCCAAACACTTGATTAATTTACAGATCAAAGTGAGCTTATGGAGCTTTATCAATATATGGCCAATAAAATATAGAGCTTTATCAATTTATAGCAATATGATTAAACTTCGATTAGAATGAATAATAAATAGAGGTATTGAATATGGGAAAGAACTCATTGATTTAAATAGAAAACTCACTAAATGATTTATTTAAAAACAAAAATCGATATATTCAAAAACAAAAAAAAAAGGCGAATAAGAAGTATATAAATAGAGGTCAGACTTTGATAAAGATGTTGATTACTGGCCGAGGGTTGAAAATTTTAGAATTAACAGTTATTTAAATAGATTTCTTTTCTATAGAAATGGAAGTTAAAGGTGTTGCTCCTTTTTGGCAAATATTTGAAAAAGCTATTTTTGATGATTCGACGACAAAATAGGAATTTATAAGAATAAGAGAAACGTATGCTAATATTTCAGAATTATATAATTTTGACTTTATAACAAAAGGTATAGAATCTTAAATTCTTCCTGGTCTTAGCAATAATCATGCAAAAGTAAATATAACATCAGATGGAGGGATGATTATATGTCCCGAAGTTATACCTACTTTAAATAATAGGTTTAATTTGCTGAAAATACTATTAATGATAAAGCAGTTTTTCTATTGATTATGTCAGTATATCAACTTTCAGGAAAAACCTTTCCTGAAATCAGAGATTAGAATCTCTGATCAATCAAAAAGTGCAGCCACAAATATATTTGGTATAAAGATTAAACGCAAACAATTGAATAATTTACAGATCAAAGTGAGCTTATAAGTCCTCATAAAGCTCTAAAAGCAGCTGAAAAGTCAATAATTAAAACAAAGAAAATGATGAATTCAATAGTGGTCTATTAAAAAGATATAATAAAGCAAAAGAAAGACATGTAATTAGGATGTACTTAAAATTGTCAATATTATTTAGATTTTGTCAAGACATTAATCGTGTACTTATAGATGCAACACATAAATTTGGGTTGAAAAGGGGTAGCAACAATAATTTGATTATAAAAAAAGGTTCTCAGAATTTTAGATATAATATAGTTATCTTGAATTCTACCAGTATTAAATCCTAGTTTATATAAATTAGAAATAAGCTAGACACCAATTAAGTTAAAAATAACTATTTTTTTTAAGATGGGAAGCGTGTAGCACATAAAAGTGATATGGAATTGACATGGAGAGTAGTTCCTTACAGATATAATACAACTAAAATTGTTTTAGTATTACAGAGACTTGAATAAGATAAGAATGCTTTACAAAATAATATTAAATTCGATCCCATGAAAATGAATAGAATATGAGTGAGAGTGAATGAATATAAATATCCACAAAAAGATTAAAAAACTGATTTCTGTAAGAATAATGAAGGGTATTCTGAGGCTCATCAAAGATTTTTTAATTTGGGATGCAAGCATCGAAATGTTATTAGTGGAAAATTTATTAACTATAATGACTTTTAAACAGTATATGAAATGTTATGTCTGAATGTATTTGTTTGTGAGTTTGTTTTGTCTTTCTCTCACTGTGCCTTTGTGTCTAGCTGTGTGTGTGTCTGTCGCTGTGTCTGTATTTGTTCTTTTGTATATCTGACTCTGTATGCATGTCTGTGTTTTTGTCTCTTTCTCCACCATGTCTGTGTGTCTGACTGTGGGTATACCTGTATCCATCTCTGTCTTTTTGTGTTTGTGTGTTTGACTATGTGTGTATGTGTTTGTGTTTTTTCCGTTCTCACACCGTTGCTGCGTGTCTGACTGTGTGTTTACCAGTCGGTTTGTCAGTTTATATATGTTTGTGTGTGTGACTCTTTGTTTTGGTGAGTGTGTGTTTATTTTTGACGGTCTTTGATGGGCATGTGTGTGTGTCTCTATCTCTGTGTCTATCTTTTTGCTTGTTTGTTTGTCCGATTCTGTATGTTTCTCCACGTTTTAGTCTTTTTTTACCATGTCTAGGTAACTGTGTTTTCTCTTTCTGTCTCTACCGGACTTTGTGTATTTTTGTGTCTAATTTTGCTTGTTTTTGTATGTTTATATCTATTTCTTACACAGTGGTTGTGTGTCTCAGTCTGTGTTTGCCTTTCTCTAGGTCTCTTTTTATGTGTTTATGTGTCTGAATATTTGTATTTGTCTCTTTCTCTCTCTCTCTCTCTCTCTCTATCTCTCTCTCTCTTATCGTCCCTATGTGTATTACTTTTCCATTCCCATTTTTGAGTCGGTCTCTGTTTGTTTGTATGACTCTTTGTATTTGTATGTTTCTGTCCCTCTTGGACCATGCCTGTGTGTCTTTCTCCATGTCTGCCTTTGTTTGTTTTTGGTCTGACATTGTATTTTTCTGTATGTTTATTGTCTCTCTCTCTCTCTCACCATGCCTATTTGTAAGATTATGTGTTTTCTTATCTCTGTACTTGTCTTTGTGTGTTTATGTGTCTGAACCTGTGTGTTTTATGTGTCTTATGTCTCTCATTCATTGCGCCTGTGTTTCACACTGTGTGTATACCTGGTTTTGTGTGTAAAAACAAGACAGACTTTACAATTGCTAAATTTTTAAGCAGCAAAAACACTTGAAGGTGATAGATTAGAAAATGACATTATAATAGTTCAATCAGAAAATAGGGCAAGGACACGAAATTGTGATTGGTGTGAAAATAATATACCAAAATAATAAGTGATGAACAATTAAAGTGCCAAATAGTTAATTAATAGTTTAAATTAACTTTGTATATTCTTACCCTTTATTGTTAAGATACCTGGGATAAATTGAAAATGAAATATAATAGATAAAATTGTTTATAATTCAAATTAAAACAAACAGTTGGAACCAGGTATTCATTTGTGAACACAGTTAATGTCAAGTGCTGTCGTTATGTAATTTTAATAAGTGTTAGGTGCAGGATATATACAAGGCTTAGGAAAATATATCTATAAAATTTTCAAATAATCATTATAAGGCTATGGAATTAGAATATTTTTTTTTAATAGACAATAAGAATTAAAAATGCAATGTTTAAAGATAGGCATTAATTTAATTGATGAGGGCATCAATTTACAACAGGAAAGGGGATATGTAACATACAGGTCAGCACCCCCCTTATAAAATTCATACCCCCTTGTAGCTTCTTAAATTAAGGACTAAATTTCTCATTCATACCCCTTTAGTGAATTTCAAATTAGAAAAAGATTTAAAGTTAATTCTTATTGAATCTGGAATTTAGCAGTTATTCAATACTTTATGGGCTACGTGCCTTTAAACACAAGTCAAACAAAGAGTAGAAATGTTTTTTTTTGACCAATCAAAATCAAGTCTATTAATGATTCATATGAACCTTTGAACTCAAAGAGAAAATACTTCCTTTTTTGTCTCTTGGGAGTGGAAATTGGTTGCTTCACGATTGGGAATACCAGTCGTATTGTGACATCTGCAGGAGAGGTCAACTGCACAGGTCATCCCCCAAATTCTTTTTTAGAAATCAAGTCTTGGACATATGTTAGCTCGACACAGGCAGTTGGTAATCAGAGTCTTATGATAGTCAAGTTCGAGGGTTCATGTGCACCTTTTCATCCTATAGATTATCGGAATTGTTTTATCCAAAGTTGTATGCAAGTAAGAAAATAAAATTTAGTGTCCTTAATCATCTTTTGTCTATGTACTAGGTCGTCAGGTACAGTTCCTCTAGTCTTCAGGTACGGTCCCAAAGGAATGTATACAATTTAGGAGACAGGAACACCACTGAGATGATTATGTCTCCCAGGTTACTGGGGATTATCTACAGAACCCTTTTATTCTGTTAGTGATTTAGCTCCCATATATTATATCAACATTAAGCTACCAAGACCTAGAAAAGTCCCAAGTACCTCATAACGACAGTCCCCTTGAGCAAAGCTCACAGCAAGTTCCCACCAAACTCATAATTTAATTGAACCAAACCCCCCCCCGTAACATCTCAATATATTGACATTCCAGCACAATATTTTACTATTATGCCGTGTACCTGCATATCCCAGATCCTTGGCAATTTTATCCATGGCCTCCCCTCCACAATTCCTACTACTTTAATGTTATGTCCATTTGCTTTACATTCATTTTGTTTTCAAATGATCTATCACTCAGTCAATACTTGTACAAACACCTTTTCCTCTCTATTAAACATGTAGATTTTTTATTGATATTCCTTGCTGCAGTCTTAACTTTCTTCCCTTAGAAACTGTCAAAAATTCAAAAATTGTTTTTCTAAAATTATTCCAACCATCTTCCACATTGTCAAATTTTAAACTGTTAAGTTTAGTATTCAATTTTTTCTGGAAAGTTTCTCTCAATTTCTCATCCTAGAGCCTACCAAGATCATAACTTCCCGAAAGGTGGTTACCCTTCCGAAATTTTAGATTTAAATTAAACCTAGACAATACTAGATGGCCATCTTTACTTTTAACATCAGTAACAGCACACCTATATACCATAGTATCTTGCACTGATCCTGCCAGTCTTTGGTTTACTATAACATTATCAATAAGGTTCGCTATCTTACAATAATGTGAATACAATGTCAACTTATGGCCTATTTTATAACCAAACACCGTATTGGTTACAACTAGATTGTTATACCTATAGTATCACAAATGTCTGTAGCCATTCCCTTTTCTTTTCCTACACCAAATTTACCTAGGATAGAATACCATATATTCCTATTTCTACCAGCCCAAGGGGTAAGAGATCCTAGTAAAAATACTTTAGTTCCACCTTGTGCTCTGTCTATTTGCTCCTGTGACTGTAAGTAAAATTCCTCTTAATCGCTAGTATTTTCATCAGTTGGTTCAATAGTGGTATATATAAGTAGTATACTTCTTAGTCACGAGATTAGTCATTAGTATTCTCTTATTAATTGCTTCCCAGCCTATACAAGATTTAGCAGATTCCTTATTTATCATGGGGCCTACTCTCTGTTGATGTACACCATCCTTTCTGTCTGAGTAAACAAATTCTTTTTCGCCTAATTTCATGCTTCTTACCCCTGAGATATGAGTTTCTGAAAATCCTATTTAGTACCGTTCGAATCGTCTGAGTTCGTCAGTCAAAATGTCGAGACGATAGTCATTTTTCAACGTCGTAACATTCCAAGTTCCATTTTTCTTGTTCTTAAAATTATTGACATTCTTTTGGACTCAGGAGAAAAGAATCCCAGAAACCATTGAAGGATGGGGATCAGCACATTTTCTCAGGTCCAAAGCACTTAAGACGGCTTAGAGCTGGAAGAAGTCCCTGGGACCTTCAGTATGACTTGAGCTATGCTTTTTAAATTTTAACACCCAAGTTGGTATAAATAATACTAAATGATATCCTAGCCTAAGTAACTTTTGAGGAATAAAAGAAAACAGTAATGGCTATAGACTACTGCAAATTTGAAGGTATAATAATATAGTTATAACAAATACGTAGTTTGGTCATAAAATGGCCCATTAGTTAACAAGGTATTCACTCGATGATAAGAGAGTTAACATTATTGAATATATTATGGTAAACCAAAGACTGCTAGGATCAAAACAAGATACTAGGGTATATAGGAGTGCTGTTATTGTTGTGAAAGAAAAATATCACTATCTATTAGTGTCTGTGGTTAATTTAAAGCTTAAATTACAGAAGGGTAACTACTTACATTGAGGTTATGTCACATATTTTTATTTGAAGTAGGTTAACGAAATTGGAAGAATAAGAAGTTGGCCATTGGTGTTATTTGAAGTTGTTTTTATTTGAAGCTAGTTAACAAAATTGGAAGAATAGGAAGATAAGTTCGCAAACCAAATTAGAACTTTCGAAGCTACCGTAATGACAGTGGTGAAACGAAACATTTTTGCTCTGAAAAGCGAATAAAGATTTGCTGGATGTTTTCCAGAACTATTGCATTCGGATTTTTTTGAGTTGCCAGCTGACTGACCGTACTAGTAGACTGTTCAAAATTGTGATATGATCCCGATGTCTAGAAGAATACTGAGATAAATCTTCAAGTGGCTAGGGAACGTTTTTCAGATTAAGGATGACAGATTGCCAAAGGTTTTCCTCTTTGCCCATCTATCTAGGGGTAAACAGAAAGCAGATCGTCCGTGGTTGGACTGGAAGGGATGTCACGAAGAAATTTTTAAAAGAAGTAGGAACTTCATGGGAAGCTTTGTGGAAGCTGGGAAGCTTCCTGCGACTGCAAAGACGGAAGATTTAAATGGATTGAGATGGAGTAAAAGCGTGCGAAGTTGTGTTAACTTCAGGTGGCTTCTTGCTGAGGTCAGTTGTAGGTAGTAGTAGCAGTAGTATGATTATAGCAGCTCATTGCTTTTCTTTGAAAAGCTTATTTTGTGGAAAAAGTTTTTAAATTACCCTCTGTTCTGTTTTAATGGACATTGTCTTTTTTGTGGAAAAAATATTTTATTTCTTAATGGTTTTCCATAAGAATATTGAGTTTGGTTTGTCATTTGTATGCTAAAGAAACTTTTTCATGAATGTTTAATCCTGACACAGATATTATTTTTTCTTTGATTTTTCACCTTTTCAAGTGGACCTGAGAAGTAAAGCATAATTACATTCTCAAAATATTCATTACTCCTTTGATTTATTTTATATGTAAGAGCAGAAGTAGTAGTTGTAGAAGCCGCAAGAGTTCCAACTTAACACGCCCAGTCATTCTTTATGCATTAATGTGGTTTCTTACTGGCAACCATAAACATAGTGCCTTTGGATTTAATTTGAAAGCAATATCAATTGCGAAGGCATAATGGACTAATTAAATAATTCTGGGGGGTTGAACCACCTATCCTAAGAGTTATAGTTACCAGACCGTTCTACTATGATGAACAAAATTCCTGTCTCAATATCTTGACTAAATCTGTTTTCAAAATGCATTGGCTTGGGAGAACTCCTTGCCCTCAAATCTCTTAATTTTGACTCTTAATTATGGCACTAAAACTTTTTTTGAATTTGTTCGACATCCGCCAAAAATTCCTTGCAAGCTTGATTTTAATACTCTTAGCTTTTGTAGCATCAATAGTTTCAATAGCAATAGTACCAGTGTGCGAATAGCACCTTTGATTTTCACGACAACCCGTTCAATACATACAAATTTTATACTTAATTCCTTCCCTTGCCCATAGGATTGTGGGATGGCTAACTTTCCAAAAGAGAGAACTACTCAATCTTTCAACAGTGCTAAACAAAATTGCACTCTAAAACTTTGAATGGATGGGTCTTATGGGATGATAGGCCTCTAGGAGAGAGGCTGGTTGCCTTCCATTCACTTTTAACTCTTAAACAGGGCACTAAATCTTTTGACTTCTAATCAAGAGATTACCATTTCATCAGAAGTTTATTGAAGCAACCGTTATAATACCATAATAACCTTAGATACCCTGAAGTATAGCTGGTAACCCTTGCCTCTGGGCAATGGATGGTTTTTGCCCACCGTAAAGGAATTACTATATGCTCCTTGAACTGTTGTAAACAAAATGGTTATCTTCAAAGATATGAAAACTTTTCTGAGCGAAATGACTATGTCAAAATATTTATCGGATTTATTAGGGGAAATGATGGGTCTGAAGGGGCTGGTTACCCTCCATGTACTTTTTACTATCAAAGAGGGAACTAGACGTCACGATTTTCAATTAAATGATCCTTTTCTGAAGTTTCTACGACAACTCCTTCTAGACAAAGTGCCCTAGTCTAAAAAATAAATAAATAATGCTTTGTTCCAACATCGATATTTACTTAGGCAGCGCTATTGCGCAGCCTATGATACTACCTATGTAATTGATACTTGACTTATACTCTCGTAACCCAACATAGCCTCTTTATCTTCACTTACTCCTAGTCATATCGACTTAGTTTCTCTAGGATCAAGGGGAGGTCTCTTAGAGTCTTTACTTCATTTCAACCACAATTGAGATATTTAATACCATGAGAATAGCCTGGCAGTACCTCAAGGGTCAGGCGTAATCCTAAACAATCACGGATGTCTGCGTGTCCCAGCTGTTTCGGTTTCTAACAACAATCAGGGTTCTGACAAGTTTATTCCCCTCGTTTTTCGAAAGTGTCACCCTGATTGACCCTAAGCGCCAAGCCAGTTACATGTATTAAGCTCCAACAATACTCTTTTTTTCTTTCCTTCACGAAGAGACATCTTGCTTTTTACATAATTCTCGTCCTAAACAAAACCAAATTAATGTCAGCCTCTCCGTAGGTAAAGCCTAGGCAAAAATAAGTCAAAAGTCAAATTAAAAAAAAAAAAACTTTCTTTTCTCGCGAGTGAATTTTCACACAAAATTAAGTGCGCAGCTCTGACCCTCTGGCTATGAATGGAAATATACGAATCATATTGAAGTTACCCAGTATCTTTTGTGAGTTTTTGACTCTATATTTCACCTGTTAAGTCATTGCTCTTCTGTATTTCCAGACTTAAATAACTAATTGATTTTCTTAAGATGTGTCGAAGTAATAGGTAGATCATGGGTTTAAGAATTACAGATGAAGATAAATGAAGCTATATTTACAAAAAGAGCATTTTTGTAATAAGAGGGCATAAGGGTTCCAACAATCTCAACAATATTAATGTTCAAACCTACTCTTGAACCATGAATGGGTAAAATCTGCAAATTTATTTTGCTAGAATTTTCATCTAGAATACAGAAATCATGAGCATTGTCTAAGTCAAATGAATTTTACTTCCCAATTGATTCTATTTTCTCCCATTAACTTTACTGTACTCCTCAGGACAAACTTCACCAAAATTATTCATATATATTGGGTTAGGACGTAGCCCTACTTATCTCCTGATTTAATACGATACCAGATATAAACCTCATTTCGTACCTTAATGACAGAAATATTTTGTTCATATACAATACTGGCTAGTCCATTGTTTTTATCTCGTGAACCATAAAGGATGGGACTTCCATTATAGATCTCTCATCAGCTGCATTAAACCCTTTCTGAAAACCTATAAAACTGGGAACTTAAGGGGTTTGATAAATCAGGCTTTTTCTTAAATATAAATCTGAAAGATTTTGTTTTGGTCAATGCATCCTCTCCCCGTTTAAATCCACACGTTTTTTCTGCTTAAGTCTTTATGTACACTATGTTAAACTCTTGACAGTATCCCTAAATCATCTAAGGAGCCTGAACCTAAAGATTGACACTCTTCTAAGAAATGATTGTCTTATAAAAGATACAGAAATTCAACTGAATTTTTATGAATAGATTATTTTTCTTGGTTATCTTTGTTTTGGTGAACTTTTTTGGGGATAAAAATTTATTCCTAGCTAGGGTATCCACTACGGATTGCCTCCCAATAGTAGTACAATATTCGCAAGCATGAATATAATATGTCTGAACGAATAAGTTTTGATATTATCTGTCCAAGATTCTGACTCTTCTTGCTAGAAGAGCATCGCCAAGTTTTTTTTTTTTAATAGAGCTTTTAAACATTTTTACTTTTTTTTAGTTAAACGGCCTTTGTGTTTCATGAGCTATTCTAAATCAATTAGAAAAACGGGTCAAATCTTAGAGAAAATAACTTTGTGTTGAGAAGGGGGCAGCCCCAATCAAATATCTATTAATTTCTTTTCGTTTAAAGTTTTACTGTTGATCCTTATAATCAACAGAAGAACACTTAATTTTTATTCAGAAAGTGATACGCTTAAATGTCTAGGTCACATTATGTTAATGAAGGATGGCATATTGCTAAGGGTTTTCCTTTTCAACCAGCAGACCACGCATAGAAAAAAAGGTTTTCACCGAATGGGAGGGAAAGACGTCGCAAGGAAATATTTGAGGGAAATGAGGAAAAACTATAGCTCTGAGGCTTTAAAAATATTGGGATGAAGGAGGAAATCGAATAGCTCTGATGGCCTCTTGCTGTTGGGTGGTACACTGAACTGGTAGTAACAGTAGTAGTACTTCAGGTAGCAATACAAAAGGGTCTGGTAAGTAGAGAGGTACAGCTACGTCAATTTGAGGGGCACAACAGTTGGGAGCTCTTCATACTCGAAAGTGTGTCCAGCGATCTTTTCTTATAGCCATTATTAGCTTAGTACAAGTTTCATGTCTCAAAAACTCTCACAGAAGTTTTCTAATGTTATTTATTTTGTCTTCCTATTTTTTTTAGTTCTCCGAGTATACATCCTAATCTTTGGGAAGATTTGTTTTAATTGTTATTCTTAGTGATCTTCGTTCTAAATTCATTTTTTACTTAGTAAAGTCAACTACTTATTTAACGGATCCCTATCTCCCATGGGTTTTGGGGAACTTCTTGTAAGAAAACTATACTCATTTGTTCTATAAGTCTTTTTCTCACCCTATCCAGATTTTTCTTAGTCTTTTCATAATTTGATGGCAATTTATGAGTTTGTCACTACTTGATGACAAGTCAGCAAATAAATATTTCTTATATCCCTTATATCCTTTTTTTGCCATTGAGAAATCCCAACTTTAAATCTAAAGGGGTGATTATCTGTGAATGACAAAATATTCCTCAAGTGCCATCCTGTACCTTGTTTTAAAATTGGGATGGGATGCCACAATTCATTTTTTCTTGTTTCTAAGAGAGTATTTTTAGAGCCTAGTTTGCAGAAAGTAAGGCTCTACCCAACCAAAAACCATTCTCAACTGCAAACTCCCAAGAATGGCCCAACTTTTCTCAAATTACTTATTACTGCATCCCTGTATGGTGTGCATTTGTATAACATGATAGAATTACATTAAGCGCTTTATTTTTATTTCTTATTACTGCATCCCTGTATGGTGTGCATTTGTATAGCATGATAGAATTACATTAAGCGCTTTATTTTTACAAAATTTCACTTGTTCTACAACTTTCCCTGATTTTAATTTTCATAATTTTGCATATATTTTGCTCCCAAAAACAACAAATTAATGACCAATAAGATTTATCGCCATTACAGCTACTGCATATCTTGATTGAGTCTTGAATTGTCTTCACTTTTCTGCTGCTATAATACAAAATGCAGGCTCTTGTGATAGCAATTGCCTCTTTATAGACATGAAGTTCTGCACTTTTGACACTCTTAATTATTTTTCCAGGATTTTACATGGTTACTGCACCATCGTTACAGATTTCAATGTTTTGGGCGGTAACCTCCCAATATATCAAGAGGTCTATCAATGTTATATGTTGATCTTCCAGAATGCTAGCTCCTACAACTCATATGCTGGTATAATTCAACTTCGGCTTTTGGAGGGTCCTACTTTGTCTTTTTCTGATGTGATATCCAAAACCATTTTGAAAAGAGATTTGTGAAACGTCTATCTCCCCATCCCCGTTGGGAGAAATAATTTCCAATTTTATCTAATAAGTCCTTTCCATTCACACAATGGAGATTTGTGTTTCCCTTTTAACCCTACGGCCAGGCTCCACAGGCATAATGGTTAAATCAGATTTGTCCTTAGAGTCGACGAAATGTCACACCACCTAAAGCCCCAAAAGCTTCTACAGTAACTCAAACTTTGGATTCTCATTGGGAAAGTTTGTTTTCATAGGGATGTCACCCAAAAATTAGAAGGGTGTCTTGTGTATCTTTCTCAAAGGAGTGTTTATAAGTTTCTATTATGAAATATCCTCAAATTCCTTGACCCATAATGCCCTTTCTTCATCTTGTCATTTAACCTTCACTGTACAGTCCTCCAATTTTGTTAGGGAGACATCAAAATCAAATTCTACATTGCCCTTAAAATTATACCCTGAAGAGCTGCTCTTAAGCCGAGGACATCTTTTTCCTTGAGGGGCTATTAAACGTGCTTGCAAACACCAATGGTACCAGCTTCAAAGCGTCAGCAAAGTCCCTTTTCTCTTGAGGTCAGGAGCTTTTTTCTACTTTGAAATGTCATCTTACCGAGATATCCTCCGGGGCTGTTGTTTTTTTCACAAAGTATTAGCTCTGACGCTTTTCTTCCCCTTATTAGTTGTTTGGTCACCAATTGAAAATCTCCACCCTGATCTATTCCAATTTCATTTTCCTCATGAAACCTGTTAGGAAAAAAATTCTGATTTGAGTCAGCTGCCTCCAATCTTCTGACTTCTCTCCTCTGCCCCGCCCCCTCTGTTTACATTTAAGCTGAACCTTCTCATAGTACTCCTTTGCCAACTGGGGTCTTATGAAATTTTATTTGGACTACTGCTAATTTTTCTGTTTTATGAGAGATAGAGAGCAAACTTGTTCACCATGCTTCCTCTTCTTCAGGGTTTCAGAATCTCTCCATCAGTTCTGAAACTAGGCTAGGAGATCGTTGCTAATTGATGGTTTCCCAGGATTCATCGTCACTTGACAGCATTTGATACCCTTGTCACCTCTAAGATTCGACGGATAAGGACGCATAATCCCTGATTCAATTCATTTTATAAAAATCGTCAATCTCATAAAAAGAAGTTTTTCTTGGCCTAGTGCTCCTTTGGTATGAACAAGAATATTCACCCTCAGACAGGGCAGCCAGCTGAGTGTCGAACTCAAGAAGTGGCCCTAGGATCCAGGTCGTTCTCTGTATACCACTCTCAGACATAGAAAACTGAATTTTGCTCCCTTTACCATTTCACTACTTTTTCCCCGTGGTTTAACTTCATTCTTAGGTCCTTTCAAAGCTTGCTTCCACCTTGGGTGTTCTGCCTTAGCAGGGCTCTTCATTCAAAAGTTCATGGGCAAATAAAATGTAGAAAATACCAAATGTTAGGGTTTGGCTTATCGTAGCTCTTTAACACCCCTCTGAAAGGTCTCAAGGCTGGAGCTGATCACAAATATCAAAACTAGCCCAGAGAAGCATATTGTAAGGAACAGAGAAGGGAGCGTCCAACTTTCATCAAAAACAAATATAAACCCTTGTTTTATTGATAATGTCACCCAAAGTTCTTATTATATTCTTTGGTCACCCTCCAGTATTTCTGGCTCCAAATTAAAGGTCTTCTTGCTTATCCTACAATACTTTCAGTCTTAGAATTATGATCATCTCCGTTGGCTTCTGTCGTCATTAGCTACAGGTTTAAAATTACACTTCGAAGGATCCAAGGGTTCCAGAACACTTGCATCCACAGACCAAGACACCAATAGACCGGTAGCCCTTTAGAACCTTTTACATTAAGGCCCGACACACGAAGGGGGCCACCACTAGCCCCAGGATACGTAAAATCATCAAACAAACAATAAATTATAACTCAAAGAGAATGTTTATGTAATATTGCAGGAACAGCTAAGGTTGTAAAGTTGAAAATCTTAGTGAATGTCATTGGGTGTCAAAACAAATAAAAAGACCAATTTTTGCACCTTATTCGTATAGAGTGCATCCTCTATCAGGAACGGCTAAGAGAATAAAGCTGAAATTTGTGGGATGAGAGTTCCTCTAGTTATTTAAATTATTTAAAGAAATTTTGACAATGAATTGGTTATGATAGCCTAGAAGTATGTTTACAAATAAGATTTTTGGCAGAAAGAAAGATTACTTGGCCTGGGATTACAGATTAGTCTAAAAATGCATTAATAGTAAAATAAAGCCTAAAATGCAATACAGGTTTACCTTCAATTTTGAATGTTTCTATTTATCAGAATAATATAAATTTTAGAGTACTTGCCGTAATATTTGAAAATATAAAAATAAGGGAAAATTCAATTTGTCTAGTTTCATCTTAAATTCAATTTTATTTGATGGGTCATCCCGTTAATATCATTGAAGAAAATTTAGTTATTTTCTCTAAAATACGGTTGAAACAAAGTATTGGCTTAATCTTCTGTCCCCATTGTTTACTCATATATTTTAACTACTCTTTTAACTGGCTTAAAGTTACTATTAAGGCTAGAGCACCTTCCAGGCGGAAAAAGAATGTATTGCAAATCAACTGAAACTGAATATAATAACCAAATTTATAGCTTTCTTATAATAAAGTTTTTAACTCTTGCTGTTATTTTTATTTTGGTTACTTTCAACAGTAGAAAGAGTAGAATTGGCAAAAGATTGCTAGATCATTTGAGTAAAAATTTTTCAATGACAAAAGAATTGTCCCCTAGGATTTGGCTAGGGTTTTATGTTTAATTTTTAAGCCTCTGATCTAAAAAAGGAAGAAAAAATACAATCAGAATGTAAAATAGTTCTCGTATTTTAAATGATTACTAGGATAAAAAGTAACGACCAAATATTCTTTCATTGCTAAAGTAATCTGGGTGGGAAAATAATATTTTTTGTAATTTTGTTATTTTATGCACACCCCTCCCTTTTCAAGTGTCTTAATAGTAAATCATTATGTTAGCTTATACTAATGCTTCATACTTCAAAAATAAAAAAATTAATAAAATAGATTATTTTCCCATAAGAAAACTGATTAAAACATGCCTATGAAGCCTTAAAAACAACCCTACCAAAACCTAATCTTGTTAGAAGAAATTGCTATAATGTTTCAATCTTAAAGCAAACAGAAATTACTCAGAGCAAAAAATAAATAATAATAAGGTCAAACATAAGCATAAAAGATGTTTCAATAGATAAATTTGGAGTTTAGCTGAACTTAGAACGAGCATAAATCAATATAAGCAGGTATAGCATACTGCTTTTGAGCCTTTTCAAGGCCATATTATCATTTGAATTCTAGTCAAGAACAATTGTGTTTCAGATTGTATCTTTTTTTATAGCATTAACAACAACACAAGAAAACTTTTTTACCAAAGGGCTTCAAAAAATGTCCAAGTAACAGTGGTGCTTCTATCCTAACTCTAAAAGTATTTAAACGCCTTTATTGGAAGTATGAAAGACACCCTACTCCAGTTTTATGTAATTTCTGTTTGAATTATGTTCGGCTGTATCATTTATACAATTTCTCTTGGTTTTAAAATTCTTTTTATATCTGTATCTGTAGTACACCTGTAATCCCCCGATTGTTAAATAGTGGTATTTCCAGGAAAATTCCTGGAACCAAAATTTAATATTTAGTCAAAAAAACAAAATTTAATATTCAGTCAAAAGCTCCCATCAAAGGTCGCTTCATGGCAATGATTTAACACCTGTTTTATTTTAGAGTTTCTAATTGATCTGAAGAAGAATCCTGATTCATAAGAACTCAAATTATGCTTATTTTTTTATTTTACTGGATGAAACCATCTCGACTTCCCACACTTTAAAAAACTTCAACATTTATATATTTGTTTTTTTACTTCATAAGAAAAAGCTAATACAGATAACTATCCACATGATACAGATAAGAATTTTTTCGAAAACGTTTTCATTCTCAAGAATCTTTTGGACTAGGTCTATAATATAATTAACGCGGAGTGATACCTGTCCTTTTATTAAAGAAATATATTTTTGGGGTAATATATAAGGCTACACTTATGTGATTACTGGAATAAAGTAAACAGTGGTGGGTAAATAGTGACGAAGGCCAAAGTGCCTTTCCATTATACAAAATATTAGGAGGTAAATAGGAATTTTTATGAACACAGGGATTAAAAATTCTCCCTTATATGCAATAATTTAATGATAAATAGTATTCCTATAATGTAATCGTACTAAAACATAAAAAAGGCAGAAATAAAGTGATATAATAATTCATATAAACTGAAGCAATGTGAGCTGAGTAATGAACCCAAAGACTCGCCAAAAAATACATTTTTAAAATTACTACAAGAAGGAGTAGGACAGCTAAATCCAAATCTTTTTAAAGGTCAGAGCGTCATTTTCGTTACATGTAAAATGAAATTTTTCTTGTATAGTTTTTTTTAATTTTGACGTAATATCAACTACAACACAAAATTAAAATTGTACAACAATGTACAAAATTAAAATTATGTCAAGGCTTAAAAATAACGAAATAAATTTTGCGTAATCCCTTCCTCCCTAAAGTTTCTTGAAGGGCTAAGAGTCACTTGAGTGTTATTGAAACCGACATGTATTTTGAAAAGTATGATTTTAATGTCAAAAATGAACAAAAATGGTTAAGGAAAGTTAAATTAATAATCAATATTATAGTAGATACAAATAAGAGCATTCTGGTCGTTAAATAGTTGTGTACCCATTTAAAATTTCCCCTTAAAAGTAGCTTTGTGCGAAAGATTTAATCATTGTTTTACTATAGAGTTTCTAACTCAAATTAAGCTTATTTTTTTCTTTTAATGGATAAAGCCATCTTGACCTCCCACACTATAGAAACACATAAAAGTAAACATATCTAAATCCACTATTTTGTTTCTATGTTTGTTTCTTTAAATAAATGCGATTCAGGAAATTTTGTTAAAAATGATTTTGTTTTGTTGTCTCGAAAAGAAATTCTTTCAAGAATGAATGCACCCTGATTTGTTTCCTTCATATTGTGTCTTAAATTGACCTGACATTTTAATGTTATATTTGCTCGGAATTTTAAGCCTGACAAGCATGAAAAAATTCAGTCATTGCTACCTAGGAATTGATTTGTTATACCCAGGGTATATCCCGATATTTTCTAAAGCTTGTATTCTCATATAGGATAACACAAATCTCATTGAAGTTAGTCTCATTGAAGGTATTACGAGTCAACACAATCCACATTTTTAAGACGTTTTTGTTTTACAAATTTAGTACCATAAGATGCGTAAAGAGCCAGCCATCATTTTATGTCTCGCAGCTTTATCTCCCTTGAACTTGTGTCTCTCTGGATGCCTTGTTGAACCATCCTCAGAAAAAAAATTCTTTGGCTCCATTTCAATTGTAGCGTTGTCATATACTCCAATTCAAACATGATATTCAAAATTGTTTTCACTAGTGAGGTCTACCAGGCCTTGTCTACATATTTTCTATTTCAGAATCTTATCACGGACAAACTCGGCTTATTGCCGGACAATTTCGTCAGTAGCCAGTCCCAAGCCTGGGTAAAAGGAAAGGGTTGTGTTGGGGGCTTGTGACCAACACTTGAGACTCAGCAGCACCAAACTGTAGGGGAGGAAACCCAAATTGCAAACAAAACATCAACAAATAGCCTGGTATCAATCCCTAAAACGACGACTATTATTGCATGCCCACAGAAATGATTTTTGAACGATATAAAAAAGCTTAAATTTGGCTTTGGAACGTTAGAACTATATCCCAGCTTTCGAAGATGAAAAAAGGTCATAAAGCAGATGATTCAACCTAAAATAGAAATCCTAGATCTTCCTGGAGTACAATGGACGGGTATGCTTCAATGGCAATTAGACAAAGATCATACTATCTGCATCGATTCAACCAGAAATCAAGGAGTGGCCTTTCTGCTTACAAATGTTCCTGCCGAAGCTATGATAATTTGAATCCAATGTCGTCACGAATGATAATGGCCACACTCTTCTGTTCCCACGAAAAATCGTCCCTAGTTACATGTTATACTCCCACGAATAAAGCATCCTCGGAAGATAAGGAGAGCTTCTACAATGAAATACTAGGTGTCTTTAGAGACATACCAGGATATGATGTGGTATAGGTTTTTGGAGACCTTAACGCCAAAATTAGAAATGACTATACTTTCTGTCCGTAGGTTTTTGGAGAATATGGTATTGAAAAACGAAATGAGAAAGGGAAATTGCTAATGGTTTTTCCATTTTACATGATCTGGGGATAGTAGAAAATCTTTTTTCTCATACGGACATACATAAATGCTCCTGAACTTCACCTGATGGTCGAATAAGAAAACAAATTGATTTTTGTCTCATATATTTGAAATGGTGCTCAAGTCTGCAGGATTTAAGAGCTTATAATGGAGCAGATATAGAATCCGATAACAATTTAACAAAAGTCACTATTCTCTGGAAATTAAAAAGCATACAGGAAGATTCCCACTAACTGCAGACCCACTTTTAGCATCAGCAAAGCTAAAAGACAAAGAAATGAATAAGTTGTTCAGTATCAAATTTTCCAATGAATTTGAAATCCACATTTTTCACGAAAATCCAGACTTTGAGACAATTTGAAAAAATCTGAAATCATGCTATCAAGAAGTGGCGGAATCAGCAATTGGGTGTCGTCCGTCGAAAAGTAAATGATGAATGGTGCTTTCAAAAGACGTGAGACCCGATTGCCGTGAAAAAAATGAAAACCTAACTTCTGAATTCCCATGTACAAAGTGTACAAATCCAAAAGCAAAGTTATTATAGGAGGATCGAAAAAGAAATCAAGAAAAGTGCACGGACAGATAAGAGAAACTTCATTGAACAAAAATTAATGCAAGCTGAAGATGCAGCGAGTAGAGGGGACTATAGGACCCCTTTATAAGCTAACGAATGAAATAATAGGCAAGAAACTGATTCTAGATGGACCTTTAAGAAATTCTGATAGCCTCTTCATCCCCAAGCGATCGACTATTGATGAAACATGGCCCAGCCATTTTGAAAAGATTTTGAATAGACGACCACCTGATGAGCTTTTATACATTTCCTCCATAGCTTTCATTAAGCTTGACTTCAATACAGAACTGCCAACTCTTGACGAATTACTGACAGTCGTAAAGAAATTAGAAACAGCAAGATACCAGGAGAAGACCGTATTACAGCGGAGCTGATACAGATATCAATCAGTTCATTCGTATCTACAGGGCTGTCCTTGTTCAGAAAAATTTTGATACAAAAAAAGTACCAACAGATTGGAAACGCAGCACACTCATAAATCTCTTCGAAAAAGATATAAGACACTACATGAGAGTTGAAGAGGCATTAGTCTCTCATTCATGCCTGGTAAACTTCTTGCACTAATAACCCTCCATAGAATAAGGAGTCTGCTTGAGAAGAACTTGAGAGAAGACCATAATGACTGTCGACCAGGACACTCATGTACCAATTTGATCTTCATCCCATGGGTACTAGACGATGACCGAGAGTGGTAATTCAAATTGTACATTGTATTTATAGACTTTAAAAAGGCCTTTGACTCACTGCATCTTGAAATGGAAAGTATTAATCTTTTAGGTGATCACTGAGAAGTTGGTAGCTCTCAAAATGGCTCTATACGAAAACTCTAAATGTTGTGTTAAAATGACCAAAGGAAGAAAAAGATACTTTCGTGTCCTCTCTGTTGTTAAACAAGGTTGTTTCTTGTTACCTTTACTTTTTACCTTAGCCTTAGACCATCTACTACGTAACACTGGCACCAGAAGCATACAATTAAACGTACAACACCAAATTAATAATTTAGATTTAGCTGACAATATCAGGCTCATTCAGTCCTGTAGAAAAAGACTAGAAGAATTACTAGAAGCCTTACATGACAGGGGCTGACTTATGACATTAAGAATCAACGCTGATAAAACAAAAATTATGGCAGTCACAGATTTACCTATACACCAGAGATAGGATAACCCAGGACATTGAACAGGTTTCAAGATTTATTTACCTTGGGAGCCGAGCAATAAATACGGGATGAACTGAAAAAAGTTTATTATGCCCCATCGGTTAGACCGCCGGTACATTCAATAGACTGAAACAGGTATGGAGGTCGCTGAATTTCTCCCCCGAATCAAATTTCGTCTATTCAATAGCAACGTCATCCCGTCGTGTTATATGATTCTGAAGCCTGGCATCTTAATAACACACAAAAGGTGAATTCTAGCTTTCGAGAACAAAAGTCTCCGGAGAATACTAAGCATCCATTGGTCACAACAAATTACTAATGAGATGGTGAGACGGAAGACCGGACAACCCATAGTAACAGATGTTGTTAAGACACGTCGGTAGAAATATCTGGTGCATGTACTTTATATGGACAAGTCCAAGATTATAAAAGTGAGGTTCCAGAGGCAGCCAGAAGAAAAGAGAAGAAAAGGCAGGCCACACAATGCGGTAAAATGCAGGTTCAAAACAGACATGCGAAACATAAATGCTTCCGTTCAGGTGAAGTGGGAAGAAGTTCTTTCTGTGGCGTACAGACGGAATGACTGGTAGCTTCTCGTGGGTTCCCTGGGCACCTTTGGAGGCAAAGATGATCTAACATCTAGGGTAAGAATTAGGGACAAAAAGTATTCAGGCCCATTCTCAAATCTCACATACGGAAAAAATTTTCGAAGTAGTTTTCTGTACAGGAGTCCTCCTTACCAAGATAGTTCTATCATTTTCAAAATTTTTCAAGAAATGAAAATAATGACATTTTTTTTATCGTCCCAAACATTTCATAATTTTTTTGGTTATATAATTTTGATATCCTTGATGCATAGTTTTTTTTTAGTTTACTTTTGATTCTCCCTGAAAAGGAATTTTAGGGTCTACAAGGCCAAAAGAAATTTCTTGAAATTTAGATTCGTTCCCCAAAGCTGCTCCTAAGATAATACAGGCATATTTTGTTGATAGCCTACATAGAACTTATTTCTAAAGGCAAACATAGCTAATTTACAGTCAAATGATTCTAGTCCAACAAGGGATACTAGTAAAATTCTAAACAAATAGGAGATGGAAACTTTACAGCTTTTCTCAGTACCCTCCCAAACCCATTTGATATTGGAGTCTCACTTTTACCACTCTCCTCCAGCAATATACCCTTAATATCTCAAATTAAACCAAAATCCAATCCAAAAATATTTTACTATTGCTGTTCTGAATATTGTCTCTATTAATGATTATCTTTGGTTTTAAGGTAGAAAGGTGAGCCTGCCGCTTTACATCTAGGTTGACCTTGTAACTGTACCAGGAATAAAATTTATCGGATAAATCAGATTTTGGCCTAACAACACAAAGTTTAAAATGCCCCTGCCCATAATAATTTCTTCTTCCATGCCATCTGAAAATTCAGACTCTATCCCCACAGCTGTTTCCAAGTTTTTGCGTATTTTGCAATTTGATAATTTTGTGGAGGTCTTTGGTTTAGTTTTGCACTTTTTTTCAATTTCTAATTCAGCCACCTCTTGATCCTACCCCTCCGAGACAATGTAGAAAGTTTCTACCATAAAGTGTTACTGGAACTCGGTCGGTAAGCAATTTTTATAACTTGGCAAAACATAGTTTATCAGGTTACTTTGCCATTTAAGTGCGCTTGGATTGTGTTCCATTAGAGATTTTTGTTTCATCAAGATTGGTCCTAAAAAGATTTAATCGTATTTTTCGAATTTTCTTTGAGAGATACATTGAAAGCAAAAGCAGATGCTAATTCCTTCAGCCATCATATGTGCTAATCTTTTTTTCTTGAAAACTCTGATGAGCACAAGACGAATTTATTTTAAGAAGAAATTGTCAGTACATATGGCTAATGTGAGCATTGCTGAGCCTTACAAATATCATCCTACGATCAAATCTGGAGCATCTTTTTAAATCCAAATAGAGGTATTAATGTAATTTTGCTGCTATTCTTTGCACTTCGAGGGAAGTTTTAGATTTTGTTTCTACCTTTTCTTAATGAGGAAATTCATAGAAGTTTTCTCCCCGGAAATCTCTCGGGAGACGATTCCAAGTCTTTTAATTGTCGCAGTTTATTGTTAATTCCTTTTCTTCAGGGCGAAATTCATGTTGTCAGGTAGCTAGAAGTTTGAAACCTTATAAACTTCATATAAACAATTAACCTAGGTTTTCTCCCTGACACATCTTAGAAAACAATTCCTAATCAAGGTGTTTTCTCAAATGCTCAGTGATAGGTCCATTCTATTGTATATAATTCCATCATACTGAGTTTTGGTGTTTTCCCGATTTTAAATTAAAATCTTTCGAATTAAGAAGAAATTTTAAGAAAGGTGTTGCATATATCAAATAAAAATCATTTTAATATAATGGGCAAGCACTAAAAAGCTTTTCCATTAGGTATAATATTTCAATATTTCATGCATTTTTACCTCAAAATTTTTACATCCATTTCAATTTAGCTGTTTGGATTCATTCAAAACCATTTGTAAGTTTGCATGACGTAGTACGTACCAAAAAATTCTTCTCCCAGCTTTTTCCCAGTTGTCATATTCTTAAGAAAGTTGTTGCATATATCATATGAAAATCATTTCAATTGAATGGGCAAGCACAAAGAAGCTTTTCGATTAGGTATAATATTTTAATATTTCATGCATTTTCACCTCCAAATTTTTACATCCCTTCCAATTTAGCTGTTTGGATTTATTCAAAACCATGTGTAAGTTTGCTTGATGTAGTATTTACCAAAAAAATTCTTCTCCCAGCTTTTTCCCAGTTGTCATATTTTTCTAATAATTATGTTATTGCATAATTCAGCAACAACCGGAAATATTCAAATGCTTGTGTCCTATGGAAAATCTAAAATATTCTATGACATTCTCATCGTTTATTCCTTAGTTTCAAGTGATATGTTAGTAAATCAGCTAAACAAACGTAATAGTAATTGTAATAGTAACCCCTGCAACCCGAAGTAATTGCTCCTATTTCTGTAACATTCAAGTCCGAAGACCTTGCTTCTTAAGCTTTCACAGGAGGGACAAAAATAGCTGGCACCGATATTTTTTTTGTTGGAAAATCTGACGAAATTAACACGTAATGCTCTGAACTTAGAAAAGGATAAATTGAGAGCAAGCAAGTGCGGTTCTAGAAAGGTCAGATCTCTGTACGTCATGGCCTTGATTTTTTCCCCCATCTTTTCTGATCTATTGAATATAATGCTTAATAGTGTGTGCTAATAGTTAAAAATTATTACTTTTTCAATACCATTTTTTTCTTTTTAAGAAGATGTATTGCACCAAGTTATGTTAAAATTGTGGTGAGAGGGTAAGAACCTTTGAAAATAGTCCGTTCCGAGCTGGAGATATTCTTGATGGATATATTGCATATAAAAATCTTTTATCACGTTTCAGCAAACCTGAGTTAGTCTTTATGTGAATCACCTTGTTTTGGTATTTAATTCTGATGAAAAATCACTATTTCTAAGTTACTGTAGTATTTATGTTACGCCATCATATTGTGAGATTCTGCCCATGATTTATAGTACAGATTGCAGAATTGCTATTTTAGGCATATGTGAGACTTCTTAACATCAGAACCTTCTTTGTCACTTTTAAATTTTCCAGGATACAAACTTATTAACAAACTTATTATCATAAACTTATAAGGGACCAAATACTCAATGGAAGGAATTTTTACTTCATTTTGTTTGAGTTTTGGATGAGATCTAGTTGAGAGCTTCCGAGTTTGCTTGCATGGGTTGTAATGATTTTGATCTTTTACATTTGAATAATCATAATTCTGAGTTTTTAACTCTTTGTTTAGTCATGATCTATATTTTATAATAGGAATTCCACCACGCGTAACTCAACAGTAGGTATTATTAATTGACATTATATTTTTTAAATATCATCTACTTGCTACTTCTCATGCTGATGTAATGCTTAGTGAGTATTCTGATCATTTTCCTCTGGTGGCAGTGAATTCCTTGCTACAGAAACAAAAGCTAAAAATAAAACAGACAAAGAAAAGGCTACTAAAACAAATATTGATAAAGTGAAACAAGAACTGAATATTCCTTCGTGGCAAGAGGCTTATAATGAATATGAAGGTTATTCCAGTGCATTTGATAAGCTTATAGGGTTAATTCAACCGACTTTTGATTCAACATGTCCAATGAGGATTGTAAAATTAAGAAATTGACATCCAGAAAACCATGGGTAGCCCAAGAGCTTTTTCGACTAATCCAGAAAAAATATGATTTGCACTCTTTTTGTTTAAAGTCAGAATCAGAAGAGATGTGGAATCAATTTAGAAACCTCCTACCGAAATTAATCACCTTCAGAAATCTTGTGTTCAAGAATATTTTTTGATAAAATTTTGAAATAATAAAGGGAAAAAGGAAGTTGCTTGGAAAATTATTTATAAATTATTAAATGGTAGAAAGAAGAATGAAAATCAAGCTAACCTACACGTTGACAATAGAATAGCAATTAAAGGGAAGGAAATTTAATTGCGTGAGTATTTTTCAAAAATGGATGACTTAGTAAGAGAAATTTTTTATAAGGATCGCAGTAAAATTAAAAAGCCTTTTGAAGATGTTAAGGTTCGAAGGTTAACTTGAACATGCTGAAACTTATCTGGAAGAGATGAAGCAAATCTTGATTATTTCGATTCATGAGTTCCAAATTGTCTGAGAGTGATGGTCTTAATCTCCAAACATTTATAACATATATAATATATTATAATATATTTTTTTGCCCTGCCTTATATATTTGATTAAATAAAAAAAACATTCCCACAAAATGAGTTTTTCAAAGAAAAGTAAAGAACTTCATTACACCAAAAATGAGCAAAAGTAAAATCAGATAATCTACAGAGCGTAAAACTACCACAAATCAGCATCGATAATTAAGTTAAACCCAAAACGAACAAAAATTACAATCAAACAGTTCGTGGTAACGAACTGTAGTAAGGAGTGACCCGGCTCAATAATAACCAAAACTCTAAAAAATACCAATACCTACATCAAAAGAATAGCATTTTAATGCTGATTTTAAACATATAAGTTTCATCAAGTTTAGTCTTAACCATCAAAAGTTACGAGCCAGAGAAAATCTGCGTTATTTTAGAAAACAGGGGGAAACGCCCCCTAGAAGTAATAGAATCAGATTCAGCATATCAGAGAACCCTACTGTAGAAGTTTCAAGCTCCTATCTACAAAAATGTGGAATTTTGTATTTTTTGCCAGAAGGCTGATCACGGATGCGTGTTAATTTGTTTTGTTTTTGTTTTTTTTTCCCAGGGGTGATCATATCGACCCAGTTGTCCTAGAATGTTGCAAGAGGGTTCATTCTAACGGAAATGAAAAGTTCTAGTGCCTGTTTTAAGTGACCAAAAAAATGGAGGGCACCTAGGCCCCCTCCCACGCTAATTATTTTACCAAAGTCAACGGATCAAAATTCTGAGATAGCCATTTTATTAAACGTAGTCGAAAAACCTTATATCTATGTCTATGGGGACGACTTACTCCCCCTGAGTCCCTGTGGGAGGGGCAACAAGTTACAAACTTTGACCAGTGCTTACATATAGTAATGTTTATTGGGAAGTGTAAAGACATTTTCAGGAGGATTTTTTGGTTGGGGGGAGGGGTTTAGAAGAGGAGGATATGCTGGGGGAACTTTCCATCGATAATTTGTCATGGGGGAAGAAAATCTCCATGAAGGTAGTGCAGGATTTACTAGCATTATTTAAAAAAAAACAATGAAAAAATAAATATGAAAAAGTTCTTTCAGCTGGAAGTAAGGAACAGCATTGAGACTTAAAACAAACAGAAATTATTACCCATTTGAGGGGCTCACCTCCTCCTAATACCTCGCTCTTTACGCTAAAGTATTTTTAGTAATTTCAACTATTTATTCTACGGCTTTTGTGATTCTGGGGTCATTCTTAATTAACTGGGACAAAATTTAAGCTTTAGTGTAAAGAGCGAGGATCTGACAAGGGGGCGAACCTCCTCATATATGTAATAAAAATATGAGAATACAAAACTTCTTTACGTAAGCTAATTTATAAGTTACGTAAATCTCTTACTAATAAAAATATTCTAAAAAAATTAAAAGTTCTCCCCCGCTCTATTTTTCTCAAAATCATTCGATCAAAATTATGAGAAAGCCATTCAGCCAAAAAAAAAATGAAAATTTCGTTTTAATTATTCTTCTGCGAAGAGCCGAAATCAAAACATGCATTGATTCAAAAATGTTCAGAAATTAAATAAAAAAAAAACAAGTTTTTTAACTGAAAGTAAGGAGCAACATTAAAACTTAAAACGAACAGAAATTACATCGTATATGAAAGAGGTTGCTTCCTCATCAACGCCCCGCATATACGCTAAGGTTTTTTACTGTTTAAAAAAAATTGAGATAAAGAGTAAAAATTTAGCGTAAAGAGCGGGGCTTTGATAAGGAAGCAGCCTCTTTCATCTACGAAGTAATTTCTGTTTGTTTTAAGTTTTAATGTTGCGCCTTACTTTCAGTTAAAAAAAACTTGTTTTTTTTATTTAATAAATAACCGAGTCAAACTCAAAATGAGCAGATATTAACATGAGTTGGGCACAAGACTCCTAGGCCTTCCCAAGGCCAGAACAGAATTTCCACATAATTTGGTCTTGGAGAGGCATAGGGGATTTGAGCCTCAGCATGACAATCCGCATAGACACAATCATTTTTTATTTAGTCCAAAGGCAACTTTCAAACATAATGGGCAAATTGCATAATTTTAGGGGGCTGACCTACGCAATATCCCTAGAGCTACAGTTAGAGAGCCGTTAAGCTATGCTGAAAAAAATGGCCATCTTAAAGTCTTATTGGAATTATTGGCAAAATCATGAACAAAATAGGAGGACTAATTGCTCTCCCATAAAAGAGGAGGGCTAAAGGTCTCGACGAACATGAAAGGTTTGCTGGAAAACTTCTAACAACTAAAAATTAATTTTGAAGTTAAAGAAGTACATGACAAATTTGTGAAAATACGACTCATGAACTCGGATGACGAATTCTCGGTACTTCAAGCGAATAAACAATTCCGTGACCGGCCCTGAAAAAAAAAACTAGATAAAGTGATGAAATTTTTATTACAATGGAGTTTTCTTCAGTGATGATGTTAGTAAAACCTGCAGGTAGATTCGGGCTACGGTGAATCAAAAAAGAAAGAAATGAAGGATAAGGGTTTTGTTGCATGGATCCCACCCACGGTACCACCCACATTATGTTACATAGACCAAGACGGAGTGAAACGAAAAACGAAGTTGTATAACGTCCGACCAGTCGAATAAAATGTTTATATTTTTTTCTTTTTTTTTTGTCATTATTAGTGTCTTATTAGGATTTGTTTATAATAGTCATCATATAATTGCGCAAATATGTGTTAGTGTGCGCAAATTGTTGCCAAAATATGCGTGTTCTCTGTTGAATGAGAAAGAATGGACATAATTCCAACAAAACGTAAGGGAATTCTCTGACGTGTGCGGTTGTTATATGTGTTTAGCTTAGTTTTTTTTTGAGTGGTCTTTTGTTAAATATTTGATTAACTGGAGTGACGTTTTTTTGTTGATTGATGATACTGAGTTTACATAATTTACCCGATCTTGCAAGTAGAACTAAACTTTTAGAGGAAAATTCTTTTGATATACTGGAATGCCTGAGGGATGTGAAGGATGATGAAACAGTAATTTTTAGAAGACAGCCCAAAAAACAGATATTCATTTATGGATGATTCTATCCCCATCTATCTATCCTCATCTTAATATTGATTTGTCTAAGGGCGAGGTCAGGTACTTAAGCAAAAGTTGATTTCATCAATCTCTTTACAAGTACGACTATTTGCACGGTAAATATTTATTTCAAGCTCATTTAAAGATTTATCAAACATAGAAGGTGCTATGTCATCAAAAATGTACGTATCTAGAGAAGACAAAGCTATAGCAAAACACAGATCATTATTATAAAGAAGAAACAAAAGAGGGCCCATAATTAAACCCTGAGGGACACCAACCGCTGACACTAGCATAAGGAATAAAAAAAAAGAATTATTAGTTATAGAAACTTGTATTCTCTGAACAATATAGTATTTTACTAAATCCAGTACTTTCCCATGAACCCCCCGATTATTAAAATTAGAAAATCAAATCAAATGAGATATTTCAGTCCAACCATTTTGGAATGTCCAGAAAAAGTCTTTCCAGAAATATTTCTTTGTCAAGACAATCACTCAAAAACTAGTTAGTAATGATCAAAGGCTGATCAGTGCCACATACCATTAGAAAACCAAAATGAATCTTTGAAAGAAATTCTGATTAGAAAAAAATATACATCTGATTATATAATATTCTTGGCCTAAGTGGCATAACCAAGGACACTTAGTGTATCCTAAGATTGCAATATGGGAATGCCTTATTTATATGTAGCGTACCTCTATAGAAGGCAAGGATCAAGGGGAACCTTATCCCTAGTGGTCCATAATAGAAACTGGGGCACCCTCACCCAGAGCCCCAAACACAGTTGATTAAGGAAGAAGGTCTGTCAAATGTATACTTAACAAGGCCCATGGGTGAGCGGTAACGTCCTTTGTGTTAAAACCTTCTTCCGGTAATTGGTTAAATTGCATGGTGACGTAGAAACTGTCGTGAGAGTATCCTTTTGTAGGAGGACAACAGCGGCAGGACATAAGATTAATCGATGGATAGTGGCCTCTACAAAATGCTGCCTTGACTTTAATATGGTATATGCAAGACTGAGGACCTTGCAGTCAATTCTATTGCCACTTGAGGGCTGGCACCCCTCAAGGAAACAAGGCCTATTCAATGACACAGTGTTTGTTTGGGATTCTGATTAATGAATAGCTCTTCTGGGCTTGGTCTCTTTTGGAGGGTATTTTTTCACTGAAAAATTTCTTCTTAGGTTATTTATCTGCAATGGGTTGCCCCCCTGTAGTAGCATAGTATTTGTAAGCATTAATATTGAATAGGTAGGTGGTATTAGACTTGAGACTCTCTATGCAGGATTTTGACTCTTTATGATAGAAAAGCATAAAAAAATGCAGAAGACCATGATGTGACCAAGACGAACCCAGGATTTCATAAATACTCCATTGGAGGTCCTAGGGGATTCTTGCTGTCCCGTTCTAGGGCTGCTCAAGTGCTTCCTTATAAATTTGAGAAGGAGTGTTTGTCTCCATCTTAAATTGGTATCTGGAAAACATTGCTTTTCCTTAGGCCAAAATAACTTCAATGATTTAAAATATGAAATCTACAGCTTCTAAGGTTACGACGTAAAAAATATTTAATGTAATGGCATCGACTGACGAATTCTGATGATTCAGACTAAACTGATTATGCTTTTCAGATACACCAGGGGTAGGAAGCATGAAATAAGGTGATATAGAATTTAGATACTCAGGTAGGAAAGATTGGCTGTATAGACATGTATTAGGGCTCACGATTAATAAGAAAGCCGCTAAGTCTTGTTTATACTGCGAAAGAATAAGAAAAAGAATTTTATTTTTTCATTTTATGATTAAAAAGTTTAGGGTATAAGTTATAATAGTGTATGCCCTTTTAAACCAATCAATGGAGATACTGGTGACTGTATTCCAGGTAAAAATATGGTGTTTTATTAGGATATTTTGAAGCCCAGGTCTTGAGAATTAGGTTTAGATGGCATCCTACCTTAGGATAATTTGGCGAAGGACAAGAAAACATTAATGGCTACAGACTGTTACAAATTTGTAGGTATAACAATCTAGCTATTACCATTCCGGCGTTTGGTCATAAAATGACCAATAAGTTAACCTGGTATTCACTTGATGGTAAGACAGCAAACCATATTGATTATATTATTGTAATTTGACCCCTGGTAGGATTAATGCAAGATACTATGGTATAAAGGAGCTCTGTCATTGTTTCAAAGTAATGATCATCATCCAGTAATGGCAAAGGCTAATGTAAACCTTAAATTTCTTAAGAGTAACTGCCTCCCAGAGAATTAGGATGCTGGTATTCTCCAGGATAAAAATTAAAAAAATCTTTCGATGTACAGTGGATAACTAAACTGGAGGGATTAAAATGTCACAATGTTAGAAACAGATTGAATTATTTTAGGACAAGAATTTATGACGTTGCTGATGGTGTCTTAGAAAAAAGGTTAAGAGTACAGCTAGGAATATTAGTAAAATCGCTTTATGTTTAATAAAGGGCCCGCCCATTATTAAACAGGGAGATTGTACAAGAGCTATCTGAGTGACAGATGAAACCAAAAAAGAGGAGTATAAGAAAAGTAGTGATAGCCTTAAAACATTAAGCAACGAGAGATGAAGCGGAGAAAATGGACAAAATTGCCAAGTATTTGTGAGATGCAGCTAGACGACATAATAGTAAAGTATCATACTGGCATGTTAATAAATGGAGAGAGAGTTGTCAATCCGGACTAGTCCCAGTTAAAGATAGGAACGGGGCCATAATTAGCGATAAAGGAAGACTTAACGACAAATGGGCAAAATATTTTGAGAATGTTGCAGGAAATAATATAGAGGAAAATAGAAAAGTTTGTAATACCTCTGATTTTAATGAAGACTTGTTTTGTGACAAAAAAAAGTGACCCTACTAAAAAGATAAAAATATAATAAGGCTTAAAGTACTAAAAGGGTTGCAATTGAGTTTCTTAAATATGGTGGCTCTGAGGTTAGAAATGAGCTATTGAATATTATGATTAGGATTTTTGAAAAAGGAAATGTACCGAGTAATTTTAGGTGTACCTTATAGAAACCACTATATAAGAAATGGTGATGAGAGTGAGTTTGGTAAATATTGAGGCCTCATTTTGGTCTTAGTAGGTAGCATATACTTTAATAATATGATAATTTTTAGACTTAGAGGTGCTTTAGACAAGGCTATGAGAGACTAGCAGTGCGGCTTTTGGGAAGGAGAAGGATGTGTTGACCAGATTCCCACTCTTTAGTTAAAAATTAAGAGGCACTTGAGTTATCAGACACCTTTGGTCCTCAGTTGTATAGATTATGAGGAAGTAAGACTGCTGTGGTTAAGTTAGAAAATGAGGCTAGCAGTTGTTTTCGTCTTAAATGAGGAATTAAGAAAAGTATTGTTCTATCTCCCTTTATTTGGACCATTGTGATGGACTTTGAGTCAAGGAGCATAGGAAAGGCAATGGGAGACGAAGGAATCAAAGTGACAGGAAAAGCTTTCCCTTGCTCATTTTTTGCCCATGATTTAAGTATCCTAGATGAAAAAATGAATGAGCCTTTAAAGGTTTAGTGAGTTTACGGTTCTAGAATCACTTTGAAAATTGACGTTAAGAAAAATAAGTAAATAATGTTAAGACTAAGTGAAGTTGAAAAGGTGACGCTCTGTAACGAAAAGAATCATCAGGTGATCAGTTTCACTTTCTTTGGTAGTATTATTAGTGAGGACGGTGGGAGCAGTAAAGATGTTAAAAGTAGAATAGCCCAGATTCAGGGTGTTTTTTTCACAGTGAAAAAGTTTAGAAGAATAGGAAGATAAGTCTGAATACCAATTTTAGAACATTGGAAGCTTCCCTGATCACTGTGTTCAAATGTAGTTATGAAGCAAGGGTGCTCTGAAAAGTATATAGGGATTTGATTGATGTTTTCCAGATAAATTGCCTACTTGGTGCTCTTGCCACCTGGCTGACGGACCGTATTTCAAACAAAAGGCTGTACGACAAGTGTGGTTCAATTTCACGTTCCATGGCTAAAATAAGAGAAAGATTGAAATGGCTTTTAGTTCTTTTATTTCTCTTTTTTCAACCAAATGCTTTTCTTTAACACATTATATGAGTCCAAATTACGTCTAATGCAGGTGGAGGAATCGTTAAATAACTTTTCTCTGACAGAATTTAACCCTCATCCAGATTTTTAACCTGATATTAATAATTGTACAGGGAATTTATTTTGTAAGATGGAAGCACTGAAGTTTGTAGGTCCGGCTCAAAAACAGGGTCTTGGGCTATGTTTTTGTTATTTAAGATGGTCTTATTGATGGTGGGATTTTTGCTGATGTTCTTGATTTTTGGATTTATTTTATAAATTATTTTGTAGGTCGTTATGTTTTTTTTTACTTTGTAACAAAAAATACCGATAATAATAATACTTGAGGTTGTCTGCCCAATATCAGTAAATGTACCGGTTGTTGGTTTCGCTGCCGAGATTATTTCATTCTTTGGACTTTTGTTAAAATCACATTACATAATAAAATGTTTCAATGCGCACTTCTTGGTAATGTAAATTGTAAAACAAAATGTTTCTTATTTAATGGAATGTAAAATGTGTTATCTACTATATGTGGGGGAAATTATTAACACCAATTATACGAGATGTTCTGGACATGAAAGTTCAATTAACGAGAAAAAAACTAAAAATTTTCTAGTTCAACGTTGTAATAATTGTACTTGCTCTTTAGCTGATCTAACTATTACAATTTTAGAAAACGTTGACTAAAATAATTTATTTAAAGAAGAAAAATAATAAATTTCGTAAACGTAAAAATTATTGGATCTATTCATGCGACACAGCTTATTCTTTTGGAATGAATGATCGAGTAACAAAATTTGGAGACACGTCTAATGTCGTTTTTAATTGTATTAACAGCTTAATGGGTAATTCTTCTCTTAATTGTCTCATTAAGCATAAAAATCGATCAAGACGGCATCGGAAAAATAACAGAACAAAATAATATAGATTTAAATTATTATTGGATGGATTTATACCAGCAATTTCAGTTCAATGATGTGACTATTATAAAAATATGTTTATCATATTAACTAAGTTATCAAAGCAAAATTTAATAATTTATTCTTGATCTTGAAAAATAGAGCAATTTGTAATTCAAAAACTAAATTATTTACTTAGGTGTTTCGAATTATAAGAAATCTAATAAGACTGTTAATAAGGAAAATAGATTATATCTATCTATAAGATTTAGTAGTAAATAAAGAGAGGATATTAATTTACATGGAATTTTAAACCAGCAGAATGTGAAGCATGTCCCTTATATTAATTTGAATTGCAAGAAAAATCTGATTATAACGTAATATATCAAAAACGCTATGTGAAGTTATTTTAGGTATAATTTAGTACTTGAAAAATTTGACAAGCATAGTAATTGAAAGACTGTTCGTAATTGAGAGCATTTCTTATCATTCGTAAATCTGACTTACGAACACATTATAACAGAACATGTTGCAATAATATAGTAACGTGATCTTAAGTATATAATGAAAATAGGGACCAAAATTAATCTTTCCAAACATTTAAAGCCATCAAATATTCTTAGTGCGTTAAATAATTACTTCTGAGTTCTTTATTTAACAATAAATCTCAAAAAAAAATTACTTCAAGACAATCTCTCCCATAAGGTTCTATGACCAGGAAAGAACAGGGGAAAAAATACCAACACAAAAAATATAATCAAAATTAAAAAAAAACCGAGTCACCCAACTTAAGAATCCCCCAAAATTATAATCTAGTTAGGGGGCTGCACAAAATTTCATCAATTCAATTAAATATGCAACTAAATCTAGAGACATCAATTCCAAAGGAAACAGGAAAAATAATTAATTATGAGCAAGAAAATCTCTTATATAATTTTTGACAAAACCAAACGTGTGGCAGCTTCGTGCGAACTCTGGGAGTTTGTTCCAGATCCTGCTGCAAGCTGTCAGAGGGTTGAAATCAAACCTCACTGATGGATTGTGAAAAATCTATAAATTGTTTTAAGTGTGGAGATGATACGTCGATGAAAAGATATATCATTACAAAGGAAAACAGGAAGATGACCGTGCAAATGTAAAAAAAATTAAAGAAGAACAATAAAGAAAATAGAAATATTTCAAATCAAGCAAGGGTTTAAGGTAAGATCGGATACCTAAATAATAGTCCTTGCTTTATCATTAAGTTTTGAAAGTGGCATCAAAGACGAAGGAATTTTTGACATCTAAATAACAGGACAATATGAAAATTAAGACTGAACTAGACTGCAGAAAAAGATTCTAAGAATTGACTCTGGAAATTTATTTTTGAGCTTTCTAAGGATTCCGAGACTCCTGGAGACTTTCATTTTCATCAGGTCAATATGATACTTGAAGGAAAATTTTTTGTCAAACAAGATGCCTAGGAGTTGAACGTAACGATCCTTAGGTCTACTTAAAAAACCTCTTGATATGTCTATTTCTTTTAAGTCAGGGCAAGCCTTTGACTCCGCAGAAAATGAGAATGCCAGATTTTTTGGCATTTAAGAGAATATAATTTATATGAAACCCCTGGATAACTTTTTAAAAAGAGCTATCATCTTTGAAAGAACATCAGAGACAGTTCCATCAGTTGTGCCAAGTGTAGTGTCATCAGTAAAAGGCATAAGTGCATCCGGTAAAGACAAACTCCTGTCACAACTAGTGGCAGAAACTGGTTGATAAAGATGACAGTACATGGTAGGTTTTAAACTTTTAACCGCATTAATAAGGTCATTGAGGTAGATTAAAAAGATTGTCGGCCCAATGAGAGATCCTTGTAGAACTCCAAACTCTAATCAAGAAGGGTTAGAAAAGTGCAAATCAACCGAGATGACTCGACCACATAAATAAGATGGAAACCAAGAATAAGCTTTCCCGCTTATACTAATATGGGACATTTTCAAAAGAAGAATTTAATATTTTTATTATTTAAGAATTAACGACGCTTTTTGACTACTATGGTCCTTGCGTCGGCCCTGCAGTGCATTCCTGCAGCGTGACTCGATCTCTGGGTCCCGTATTAACAAGCTATGGTCAAATCCACTGCGCCACCACATGACGAAGAAGAATTTAGTATGTTAATGAGTCAAATGATTTTCAAACATAAAGAAAAAGAGCACCAGGTATCAGACAAGAGTCAAGATCTAAATGTAAATAATTCAAGAGAGTTGCACATGTAAGCTTAGTTGAGTGCTTCGCCCTAAAACCAAACTGAAAATCATGAAAAAAGGTTCCAAATCAAAAAGAAAATCAAGAAGTCGAGAAAGCATAGCTCTTTAAAATATTTTTAACACTGATAAAAGAGATATGGGACGATAATTTGGAGGATCATCAATTGATCCACCTTTCAAAAGAATAGTATTACGATCACGCTTTAAAGCGCTTGGGAAGACACTATTTTCTAAACAAAGATTGACAAGTGTCGTGAAGGCAGACAAGATGACAAGAAGAATGAGCTTGACAACCTTAGTCGGAAAGTGGTCTGGGCCAGAAGATGAAGAACCCCTCATACTATTTGTCAATTCTGGCTATTTCAGCTTCAGAGACAGGTTCTAATACCATTTAATTAGGACAAGGTGGTCCAAGGTAAGACCAGAAATCAGGTAGAGATGAAGAAGTACTTACAGAAGAGGCTGTAGTTTTGTCGATATTAGCAAAATAGGAAGTAAAAGCATCTTGAACTTTTAGCTCACCCTCTAAATTGTTGCCACCAATCACAACACTTGAAGGGACAGAAGGAGACAGAATAGATAGCCTAATACCCGAATTTATTAATTAGAATGTCTTCCTAATGTCTTTACTGCACACGGAGAATTTTCTATAATAAAATAACGATTTATCCTCTCGGCAAGGCAAATTGTAAACTCTTCTATAAGCTTTGAAAAGTTGAAGCCAAGAATCACACTAAAATTGCTTGGAGGACCTGTAAGCCTTCCAAAGATTATGACTCTTACTCCAACTCTTAAGGAGTCCAGGACTCATCCAAGGATTCAAAGGGGCTGTTCTTTTCGATGCCAGATTCGACTGGGGTGCATCACATGTATCCAAGGTAACTTCTTTCAAGGAATCATAAAACGAATTAAATAAAGAATCTGTTTCAGGTTCATTTTCAGAAGTACTCCACAAACGACCCGCCAACCGTGGCCTAAGAATGTGTAAACCCTGTTCATTAAATTTTAAAGAGGAAAAACCAGCTCCTTGGCTCCCCCTAGGCAACGAATCAGAAAAATCATACTTGAAAAAACAGGGAAATGGTCTGAGAAATAACTTGTCAATACAGAATTTTGCACTTAGGACAACGATGAAAAAATTTTATCAAGCGAAAAAGCGGTAATGTTAGTTATGCGAGTTGGAATTCATGCAGAAGGTAATGTCCCACAAGCTAGGATTGTTGAAAGAAAATCCAAAGACGAGGATGACCGGTCAAATGAATTAAGGTTGAAGTCACCCATAATGACAAGTTCACATGAATGAAGGTGGATAATATCCAAAACCTGATCAAGAATCTGAAGGAAAGAGGGAACAGACCCATTAGGAGACCGGTATATATTGCCAAAAATCAAAGTTTTAGCTTTGGTTTTAATCTCAACAAATATGGATTCAAAAATTCTTTCTTCATTTCTTGAGAGGTCATGTCTAACAGGGCAGAGAAGATATTCCGAAACATAAACAGCAGGGCTAACTTTAGCCATCCAGCCTCGATTCAAATATTCCATCTTGTACCCAGGGAGATGCAATAGAGATTTGTGTTTCGAATCAAGGAAAGTCTCACAAAGACCAATAAAATCGGGGTGACCACTACGCACTTTTTTCCATTCATCAAACGAAGAACAAAGACCCTGTAGATTATGGTAAAGTACAGAGAATCTACAATCTCGTTCGAATACTCGATCTAAATCTGACACATACTTACTACTTACTGAAAAATGGGGATGTAATGGTGATTTATTAGACTGACCTACTTAATTATTTATCAAACTAATTACATCAATTGGGTTGTTTTGGTGATGAAATAGTTGCTCACCCAAAGAAGAGATGTCACACGAACTAGAGTGAGACAAAATCAAAATATTCATAAACTATGATCCATTGTGCGTCATTCACCAACCAGCTTGGCATCTTCATAACAATGACATTTGGACAGCAACTAGGCAAACTGAACGATGATCTCATTTTTGCCACAAATGAAACTGAAACAGAAAAAATAAAGGCCAAAAACAGATAACTTGGATAAGAGAACAACTTGTACACAAAATAAAAAAATAACAAAAACATAAATAAATCTCACAATCTAGGAGAAAAATATATCTATCATAACTTACGAAAAAAACTAACCCAAATCAAACAATTCACTAAAAAAATGAATGAATCACACCATTAACTCATCACCTCCGACTGACACATCGGGGGAGGGAACAACAGAGGCTGTATTACTAGATAGTTTAAACTTAATTTTATAATTGAATAATATATATATATACAAATTGAATTATTGAAAATAAATCTCCTCCCCCTAACACTCTTTAGCTTGGGAGCAAAACCTCAATGGCATAGATTGTTCTTTGTGAGCTTGGATTTCCGCTCTTGGATTTCTTGGTCATTTAAGGTTCGAAAGACTTCTTTCCATACTGAAAGGCTTTCACCCATTGGGCCTTTTCCTTCATTCACATCTCCGAAAGAAAACACAGGTCCAGTGTTTTTTTTTACCTAATTTGACAATAAATCACGCCTATTGTTCACCAAGCTCTCCAAATAAGTTGACATAAGAAGCCAAACTCTAGGTAGCCTAATTGTTTTCTCCCAGAACTTCACCATTCTAACCAAACTAACACTCCTTAGTTTCAAAAGCCCCATATCTCCTTTCAGTTCCATTTAACTAAATGAATCCTTCAAGCCAAAAATTTTCTTAAAATATCTTAGCTTAAGTACTTCTAGCTTAGCTGATTTTGCAAAACCTGTGAACCGAAGCCACTTTCGTCCCGAAAACCCTTTCCTAGATCCTCACATCAGTGGGCTGACCTAAATTACCTCTCAAAAGCATATTTATTAGCCTATTACCCTTTAATTACAATTTTCTACACTCCTAGATATTCCTCTTAATGTACTAAACTTAACGCCCAAATAAACAAATGTTTCTTTAACCTCTAACATCAGTCCTCCAAAATTTAAATCAATATCAACACCCCCTTTGCTCCTAAATACTAAAGCTACTGACTTCTTATCATTAAACCATAAACCCTTCTTTTCTAAATATTTTTTTATTAGATATAATTGCTTCTGAAGATTATCTCTACTATCTGCCAATAGAGCTATGTCATCCACAAATAACATACATGATAGCCAAAATCAAATCAAAGATACATAAGGTGCTCCATTACTTTTCATAAGTATCTAAATCATATATCTAAACCATTAACAAGGTGGGGAAAAATCTTAAGGGATAAAGTAAAACCTTTCTTCATATCCACTTGAGACGTAACCAGCCTAAAAGAATTTCCCATAGTTTTGACAACAAATTTCACCCTTCATAAATATCTACTGTTATTTGCTACGAAATATTACGGCAATCCTATTTCTAACAGACTCTCAGTTCAGAACCTCCTATTTACTGGGTCGAAAGAACTTTTTAGGTTTAAAGAGCTACGAATAGCCGACCATTTTTCCCTCTTACATTTTCCTTCTCAGTATATCCAAAGTAAGAATATGGTCAACAGTGCTGAATGTCGACCTGAACTCCTTTTGCATCGGGATCGGTGTTTCTTTTTTCTCTAACCAATCTCTTAGCCTAAATTCCAGAACCTTTCAAAATAATTTTCTTGCCATATTTCCTATTAAGCAAGACCTAAAGTTTTCATGTCAATTTCTTCTATCTTTTTTAACAAGAGGCCATGCTACTGAAGTGTCCCACGAGCGAGGCCAACAAGCTTTCTCCAGTAGAAATTAGAAAATTGCGGCCAAAATGGGTATTGAAGTTTTCTTTCCAAACCTCAGGGCCTTTTTATATATATCATCTGTTCGTGCACGTGATTCGCGATTCATCTTTTCAAATGATCCCAAATTTCTTGTTGAGATATATACCTAATTCAATCGTAATAATTCTGTCTTAAAGAATATATTACCGTCCTACTACACCTAACTCTCTATCCTTTGAACCATTTAACTCATTCGACCTGACATATTCTGACTCCCTATTTTCAAAATGCCACAACTCAACTGGCAGAACAGCTCCTCTTTTTCCTGGGCCCTGGATTAAATATTTAACTACCGACCAGAACTCTCGAGATTTATTCACACCATAAGCTCTGCTAATTTCCTCATGAATCTTCATGTGCATCTCTCTCTCTCTTTTAACTCTTTTAGCCCTATTATAATCTGACCTTATTTTCCTATATTCATCTAACCTGCACAAATTCATTTCTTGATCCAAAGTGTCTGTTGATTTAAGTAGCCTGAGAACCCTTCCTTTTCTTCTTAGTTACTTCTTCCTATTTCTAATCCAAATGGAAATATAGTTGCTGCTTTTTCTGTATAAGTAGTAAATTGTATTTTTTAATTTTACCATACAGAATATGGTAAAATGTCTCAGAGACAAGTATTTACCGGTACCGCCAGGTCAATCTATGAAAAAAAAATTTCCCAACATAATTAGGATCATTGACAGCATGTGAAATATTTTCAACAATATCAAGCTGTTTTCCTTGCAAGAGTCGATACATACTATCTCCAGTGACAAATAACTCACTAGAATTGAATTTTGGTCATTTTCGATCGTCTCAATGTTGTCCATGCCATATCGTTCCACCCAAAAACTAAAATTTCGACCCTCTATTGCCATTGTATTGTTCTTCGACGCAACAATGCGACATGCACGCTTTACAGCAAGATCTTCAAATAAATTAATTTGTCTTGCATGCAAAATAAAATCGTCGGACAATTAATTTTTTAATTTTTCCCAAAGGATTTCTGTATCTGCAAGATTACCAAAAACAAGAATCTGTTTGAAGAGCCTTTGCATTAGAGAAGGCATTTCGGAAAGTGCCAATTCCTCTTGGGCGTCAAACAACTGTTTATTGACAAATTCAAGGCCTTGGGCCAGACTTACCTTTTTGTTTTGGAATAAACAATGTTATCAACTGTTTTAAGATCTTCAAAAGTTATTGGAACGTCTAGATGATACAAAAGTACTCGTAAATAGAAGCACTCGGAATTAGCCATAACATTTACGCTGTGAGCTTGTCCAATTACACGCAATAAACGGATTCTTTGTTCCCATGTACTGGTATTTCCAATCCATCTATAGTGCTTGGGCATTCCTCAATAATAGAGAAATTCCGAGTTTTTTATTTGTTTTAACACCTTGTTGTGTCAAAATAAGATTCCAACATTGAACCTGGCTGTCCAGTATCTATCATATCTTCCTGGGCTTGGCTGATATTTTGAATTTGGTAATTTCCAGGCAAATGAACATTTAAACGTTGAATGAAATGGGTCTTATTTGGATATCATAACTACATAGCAGCCAGCAGGCTTCAGTTGGTGTAGTACAGCGTCCTTCCATGTAGGCATCTGGTTCATAGTAAACCATGCACTGTTTGTTTTCGACAAGTTTTACTGAATCACAATCATGTCCCTTGTAAATTTATTTGTGTAGGTACTTTACCGGACCTATATTTCCAACCTGTTTAAAATTTTTGTGACATTCAAATTCTTTAAGCATAAAAGGATTATATGTTGCGAAACTGTAATTATCACTAATAATTCAGTGATTATTGGAATCTTTTTAATAGGCAGTATAGCCATATAAAAATTATTCTCTGTTCATTTTGTTTAATTCTGGATCATAAACACACTGATATTTTCGTTTTTCGGCATCTCCTAAAGATTTGAATGAATTGCATTGCTTTGGAAAACCGAAGTGGCTCTGGAATTTTCTATTTTTATTTATAAAGCAGCTTGCATGTGGATTTAATTTTTCACACGGATTATGAATAATCCACTTCAAGACTAATTATCTTAATAATTTTTCTTTTGGAGTTTGGACTTTCGGCTGAACTAAATTCATCAATTTAAACTAGATTATCGATTCAATCCTGAGGGCTCATTATGAATAGAAAATGAATATGAGGTAGTCCATATTTTTGAAATTCAATCGTATACCCACATGCTGCAACCTTTCTAAATATGTTCTCCTTATCGATCATTGATTCTATCGTTAAATTTCAGTTTTGCAATTCAAGTAATGAGGTCGGGACGATCTTGAGGGGACTGTTCTTCAAAAGATATATCATTGAACTTAAAAGTTGTTAATTCTTTACATTCAGATGAAAAAGGATTAAAAGTCACAGTTTTAAAGAGATCTTAGGAACCAAGGTGACAAATAATAGCCGAGGCATCTTCATAATCTTCAGAAAAGTAGCATGTTCATCCAATGAATGATGAAGGTGCAATTACTTTTTCAAATAATAATGAATGATTACGGTAGTATTAATTTTTTGCCAACGAATGCATTCTGTGGCTAAAACTAAGTCGTTGAGAAGTCATTTAACACTGAAAGACTTCTTCATTATGCATTTTCATTATTTCAGACAATTTAGCAATGCCTTTTGCTTTAGCTGCCCGTATTGGTCTTGTATTATTTGACGGTCCAGGTAGATTTTTACTCATTGTGAATTTAACTTGTTTCGGTTGTTCTCTCGGTCTTTTCTCGTTTAATAGTTCAGATAATTCCAAAGAGTCACCATTTGTAATAAAATAATAGATACAAATTTTCGTTTTTTTTTGGGGGGGGGGGGTCTCGCTAAAGGCATTGTATAGCTAGATAGTTTCAAACTAGAAAGCCTCAATCACGTATCGAGTATCTTTTATCCAACAAAAAACTAATTAATTTGTCTTTATTCTTCTTTATGCATTTTTATTATTTCAGACAATTTAGCAATGCCTTTTGCTTTAGCTGCCCGTATTGGTCTTGTATTATTTGACTGTCCAGGTAGATTTTTACTCATTGTGAATTTATTTTTTTCGGTTGTTCTCTCGGTCTTTTCTCGTTTGATAGTTCAGGTAGTTCCAAAGAGTCACCATTTGTAATAAGGTAATAGATACAAATTTTCGTTTTTTTGGGTCTTGCTAAAGACATTGTATAGCTAGATACTTTCAAACCAGAAAGCCTCAATCCCGTATCGAGTATCTAATATCCAAAAAAAAACTAAATAATTTCAAAGTTGTCAAGTATTTTACTAGTTTGAATTAAAACATTGAAAATATTGTTCGGATAAAATAAATATTTTTCCAGTTTACATAATAACCTTAGCGATTCTGAACTGAACTGAAAAAAATTTCAACTTTTGTTCATGGCTTAAATACTTTCCATCTGTAATATTGTATTTTCTATAATAATAAAATGATTCATTCACTCTTATGGGGGGGGGAAGAAACAGATGAAATCCTTGAATTAAAAAAAAATAATCAAATATTTCAGGTATTGACCCCCTTTGAATTAAAACATTAAAATTATTGCTCAGGTACGGTAAATACTTTTTCAGTTTACAGAATAGCCTTAGCAATTCTTAACTGAACTTTAAAATTTTGTCAACTTTTTTCGTGTCTTTAGAAGACATTGCTTATATATAATAGAACAAATTCGGTGATGATATTTTTCTAACAAGGATTTCCGCTAAGCTTCAAACTTTTGGTTTTCTCTTGTAGTGTCTTAGAATTGTTGTAATCCCTTGTCAAATATCGAATCATTATTTGTAATAATTGCAAATTTTTGTTTTTGGAGCCCTTCTTACTGACATAATGTAACAGGTTGCGTTCAAACTTGTGAACCCGTCAGCTTAATTACGTAGCGAGTGAATTTTATTAAAAAAAAACAAAAAACTAATTTTAAGGTTTTCCTGAATTTTTCTAGTTTGAATTAAAACATTTGACCTATTACACAGTCACCGTAAATATTTTTCCAGTATATAATGACCTTATTTTTGTAATTACCAGTGTTTTTTTCTTTACGCGATATAATGTCTTTCTATACTGTCTCTTTTCAATGGTATTTGATTATTAAAGCAAGTCGAATTTCTAAACGGTAATTTTTAATAGGCTTCAAACTTCAAGCTTCAAACTTTTGTTTGATTTTGTAAGGCTTTTGAATTGTTATAATCTCTTGTTAAAATATATACAAATATTTTTGCAATTATAATATTTTGCTTTTACTATAATTTAATGTCTTTTCATATAACAGTCTGTTCATACATATTTGATTATTGAAGCTAATTTTTCCAAAAATAAAGCTTATCACGAGTTCTCTTGGAATTCTGACCTATCTAGATTTTTTTCCCGAAATATATGGAGCCAGAAAAAATTATTGCTCGGTTATAAATATAGTATTATATTATTTTTATAAGTGCGCAATAATTGTGTATTCATTTATTAACTTCTACTCAAAAACGGGTCAATTTTTTTTTCAGAAAAATTTGTATCCTAGCATATAGTCGCCTAAAAATATATAGATAGATCAGAAGTTTGAGAAAATTTGTTGAATCTTAATTTTGAAAAAAAGTTCATTTCATTGAAGTCATTTTCGTATACTTCATTGAAGTATTGAAACGATGTTGTCACACTTATGTTGAAAAGTTGAAGATTTTCATGTGTGGTCAAAAACTGCTTAAAGAGCAGAAAACGTGTAATTGCAAAAATATTTGTAGGTATTTTGACAAGGGATTACAACAATTCAAAAACCTCGAAAATGACAACCAAAAAATTGAAGCTTAGTAGAAATAGTTCTTAGAAATTGGACATGATTCAATTATGAAACATATTCGAAAAAATCTCATTATGAAAACACTATAAATTGCAAAAGCTTAAGAGAAGAGAACAAAAATTTTGAAACTTAGTCGAAATTGTAGTTAGTAATCGGACTTGCCTGGAAGAGAGATCAGGGTTGCAGTGGTAGATAGTAACCTAGTAAGAGAAGATCACGTCCTATAATAAGAAACACAATAACTCCTACGAATTGTGTCAAATCGAATTACAAAGTACACCATTAGAACCGCCATGTCCGTAATTCTTATATAAGAAACGAAGTTTCTTGAAGAAACTTGAAGTTCACACGGCCGCCTATTTGACTTACTTAGCTGCCTGATTATCGGAATAAAGAACGGACACTAGACTATACTAATCAAAATGTTTAATATAATGATAAACTTCAAAGTTTGATGATTCAGGTTGCAGCGGTAGCTAGCAACCAAGTAAGACACTATCACATCCCATAGTAAAAAACAAAGTAGCCCATAACTTAATCCTAAGAAACACAGATTTTCTGACCCCCATATTCTATAGAAGCTATCAAACGATCCTTTTGTTCCACCAAAACAATCCCAGAGAGTATATTTCAGTCCACTGAATAAACTATTTTTATGTTCGTTTGGTTTATTTTTAGAGAGTTTGGAAATTATATACTTTCGGAAACATTCCAAAACATATGCATTCCAAAACTCAATGCTTGGAAGCATTCAGAGCCACAAAGTTTTCCTTTTAAGAGAGTAAGATATTGGAGCTATCTTGGATGCTAGGAAAATAATTACAGTGCAACACATTTTTGAAACAACTCAGTTTCTAAACAACCAAAAGTATCTTTTTTAACCGCCAAAATATCTTTAAAGGTTCATTTAATATAGACGTATCAAAATAGATTAAAATAGACTCAATAACAAGCTGAAAATGTATTTTATTTATAATTTTGAAGTATTTAAACATGAATAATCAACTTATTTCAGCCTTATAGTCACACACAGTATGGTTTAATGATACAACACTGCACAGAACACACACTCGATATAAAAGAATACTTATTTTCATTCACTCGGGCTCGACTGAGCCTCTCCCGCCTTTTCCAAATATCGTGCCATTTTGCATATGGTTCCAGGCTTCAAAGACCTCAGGATATCTGAAAGTAGCACCAACCGATGCCCCCCCAAATATCATCCCTAAGACTTTCAAGCTCCTGGCCCTCCATGAGGAAATGGGCTAATTTATTATCCTCATTTCCGCAATACCAACACTTACCATTTATACCCTTATTTTTTTAAATCTCTGTTCCCTATGTACTATAAGGCAATTTCCCCTCAACTGGATCCATGATTTTAAATATTTAAAAGGTAAATTTAACTTAAAATAATATTCTTCCCCAAAAATGTCTTTTACTTTACTATATTCCTACAGTGTTTCCGACGAACGTAGTAAACAACCTCACTCTTGTATCTCTTGGTCTTTCAATCTCTGCATAATTTCTGGAAGACATTGTGTGTTTCCGGGTCCATTTCCTTCCGTCCACAAATGAGAGAAGCCTAATTTGTCAAGAGATTTCTTTATTTGTCGAGTCCAAGTAGTTTTCCTATTAATTCGAAGCAAATCATTATAAGCTTGTTTAACCAATCGGTCCTCAGGAAGTTGGGTTAATATTAGCCAAAACTTAAATACTTGATAAAGCTGGTGCAGTTTCAGTGAGAAAATGCCGAAGTCTCCTTTGATTAGCTGGTTATGTTTTTTCTGATGCCGCCCAAAAAGTATTTTGTACTATCTAAACTGGACTGATTCTAGCTTCTCCGCGGCCTCCAGGCCCCATATCTCAGCTCTGTAATGGATTGCTGGTTTAATTTTAGAATCAAATATTTGCTTAAACATTTTTAATGACTTCGACTTTTCCGGTCATTACGTAATATTGTGCCCACTGCTGCTTTCCCTCGCTTTGACCTTTCGCTCAAATGTTCCTTCCAACTGCAGTTAGGTGTTAGGGTAAATCCCAGATATTTTGCCTTTTCCACTACCTTAATCTCTTGTCCTATGAACCGAAATTTCTCATTCACAACTAAATTCCTCCTTCCTCCTTTATTGAAGTTCATTATCTCCGTCTCCCCGAGGTTTAGACATAGTTTAGAAATACTGAGTTGTAACGAACTCTATGCAAGAGGCTCAATAGTAACCAAAACTCTAAAAAAAGGAATTTTGATACCAATAGATATGTCAACAGAATTTGATTTTTATACTGATTTTAAATATTTAAGTTTCATCAAGTTTAATCATACCCATCAAAAGTTACAAGTCTGAGAATATTTGGCTTATTTTTTTAAAAAGGGGAAAAATCCTCCAGGGTTGTCCCCAGTCCCCAGGGGTTATCGTATTGCCCCGGTTGTCCTAGAATGGGGCACGAGAGCTCATTCAAACAAAAAATAGAAGTTCTAGAATATATTTTGATAAAAAAATCTTGTTTAGTTAAAAAACTTTTTATTAAAAAGCTAATTGGACGTTTTCAAATTGAATGCCAAAAACAAATATAAGCAGGCGCGGAAAGCAGTACATCTAAAGAAACGTAAAGATATAAAACGATTCAGGATCAAACAGTACGTGGTAACGTACTGTAAATAAGAGGCGTCTCGGCTCAATAGTAACTGAAACTCTAAAAAAAACGGAACTTTTATACCAATAGATACAAGTCAGAAGGAACTGAACCCCGTGGCTTTTTTAAATGTTAATTTAAGAAATATGCCTTAATTTTAACACATTAAAAGTTTTCCCTAACGGAGAATTGAACTCTGGTTTTCCGCTTGACAAGTGGGTATGCTTTCAGTTGTATCATCAGAGACTCATGAAATATAATTACATATAATTAAAATAAAGAAAGAATAGTAAAGCCTATAATAACTTAATAATACTAAGAGACTAAAAGTTTGTAATAAAACCTTACTTTCCTAGAAACCAGCATTATCCGTTTATAATTAGCAGAGGAATTTTCCCAGGTTGATGTTCGAACTCGAGACCTTAGGATCACAAGGCCTACGCTCATCTGATTGAGCCACCAACGCTTGTATATTACGAAAGAATATACAATTTGAGAATAATATCTAAACAGAGTTACTTACATAAAGGACAGATACGGTTCATTTTAAATGGGACCAATGCTAGTTTCATCGGATAGATCTTATAATCAGAACGAACCTTAGCAAATAGTAAATAGAAGTTAAGATGATAAAATGACCTTTTGAACTAAAGTTAGCTGCATGAATTCTTCTCCTTCTACACCAAATACGAAAAATCCATAAGCTTTTTTCTGTTTGTAATTTTTTATATTAAGGATCGAAATAGTTCATTATCATTAGTTTAAAATAAATTCAAGCCGAGGACAGTTAGTATCCAATATAGGGGTAGAAGAAAAGTTAGTTCTAATACTTTACCAATTGTTTTTATCTGACTTTAGTCTAGGAGTTATGGGATTTTATTTTTTTTGAAAGGTCTTAAAAAGACATTGCTTATACTTATAAGAAAAGAAATTCAGTAATGGTGCTTTCCTGACTACAATTTCTACTAAGCTTCAAACTTTTGGTTTTCTTTTTTAAGGCTTATAAATGGTCGTAATCTGATTTTGAAATATAAAAAATATTTTGGCAGTTACTGGTTGTTTTTTCTCTTTACACAATTTTACATCTTTTCATACTGAGTCTATTCAGATATAGTTGATTATTACTGCAAGTCAGATTTCTAACAACGAGATCAAATAGTTTGTGGTAACGAACTGTAAGTAATGATCGATCTCGCTCAATAGTGAACAAAACTCTAAAGAACAGAATTTTGATACCAGTAGTTACATCTATAGAATTGTTTTTTTATTGTTTTAAATGAATAAGTTTCAACAAGTTTAATCCTACCCATCAAAAGTTATAAGACTGGGGAAATTTGCTCTATTTTGGAAAAAGGGGGAAACAAATTCTTAAACACATATAATTTTAATGAACATCACACCATCAGATTCAGCGTATCAGAGAACACTAGTAGTGAACATCAGAGAACCTTGTAGAGCTTTTAAGCTCAAATCTGAAAAATGTGGAATTTTTAATTTTTTTACCAGAAGAAAGATCACGGATGCAGGTTTATTTTTTTTTTTTTAGTTTTGTTTTATTCCAAGGGTAATCCTGTAAGCCCAGTGGTCCTCGAATTTTAACAGAATGCTCATTCGAAAGTAAATTAAGAGTTCGAATGCCATTTTTAAGTGAAAAAATTGGAGGGCAACTAGTCCTACTCCCACATTCTTTTTCGTTAAAGTCACCATATCGAAATGTTAAGATAGCAATTTTGTTCAGCATGGTCGAAAAATGTAATAGCTATGTCTTGGAGGGCCGCTTTATGTCCCAAATTTCCCGGGGGAAGGGCTGCAAGTTTTGAACTTTGCCCAATGTTTACATATTGTGTTCGTTATTGGGAAGTTTACAATTAGTATAGAAAATATATGTTCTGGACAGCCTAATTTCTCCATTCACATTAAATCATTTTCAATCTATTGTACATATTTTTAATATCAATTGTTGCACATTGATACAATTTTCCATCCCAACATTCAAAACAAAAACAGGTCCTTGGATATAAATTTCGCCTTATATTTATACTTTTCAAAATGTGAATACGGGTTCTAGATCACCCCATCAATTTAACCCTCAATTAAATTTACACGAACTTAAATAAAAATTTCTGACATTTTTATAATTTTCCATCCACAGCTTTAAGATCAAAACATATCTTGCAAAATAAAAATTTGATTATTATGTAAAATAAGGGTTTAAATATACTCCTTTTTTCCTATACTACCGATAAAATGTAATAATTTAATATCTAGTGAATAGTTCGATATCAATATCTAAATAATTTATTTTATTTTTATTTTTTGCTGAAACGCCTTTAAAATCATACTTTTATCTAAGTTTTTTTATTCCTTTTCAAGATGAGCTGCCTTCGAATCAAAACACTTAGGAAAAAATAGATCTACCATTTCACCTTTTAAATCAATGGTAACAACGAGTCTATTTCCATATTTAGTTGTAACATATTTCATACCTGTAATCATGTATTCCATTCCAATGTCTAAATCGTCTTTCCTAGTAGTTCGATTATAGTAAATTATAATTTTCATTTTGCTTAAAAGGTTCTCCATTTATTAATTGCTTATTCTATTAAACAAAATTACAAATCAAAAACACTTTACATATTAAAATATAATTTGCTATCGATGACTTACATGATTGCTTTTCTTTCTGAAAATATAACGCAGTAAATGTTATATGGATTAGCAGGTAGGTCTAATTGATCTAATAAAAGTTTAATTTCTATACAAGCATTTGATCCATATCAAAATCCGATAAAAATTTGGTTCGTGCTTTGAAACATACAAACAAAATAAGGGTTATTCTGTTTTAAAATGATTGTAACAAACAATTGTTCCACTATCAACATTTTTGGCTTATATCCTAATTGTGAAAATTGTTGATTTGTGTTAGAGCAATCTTCATTAGCATTGCTGAAATCAATATTCAAATCTTCTCGTGGATATTTATACCCACTTACTCTCACTTCAATTGTATCAGTGTTCATATGGTCACTTACCATATTGTTTTGCGTATAACTGTTATATTTTTCTGATTTTTTAGATACAAAAACCAGCGTTCTCTAAAAAGTATCAAGGGTAGTAAACATAAAGAAGAATATCCCTCAGGCTTGGCTATTTTTTAAGATTTAGAATTTGTATTAATAAGAATAGCTCCTAGTTGATGGCAGACATTGCCAAAGTGATTAAAAGTTGTTTGCAACGAAAATCCTAAATCGTCAAGATAAGAAATCCAATACCACATTATACAATTAATGAATTGCGGTCATTTTCTAAACCCAATAATTTAAAGATTTTTGGTAAGAAACTTAAAATATTCAATACCATCAATGATCATCTTAATAATGACATATCAATATGCGACCATTTTATTCAATGGTCACGAAATGTTAAAAAAAAGCCAAACAGCAGTATTACTATAATATTGAACCCGTATTAAAAGTAAAATCAGAGAATGAAATAAAAAAAAAGAATAAAATTATTTCAGATTTAAAGCTTCACAAAATAAATATATTACTTAACTTAAATTAAAAAAAATCATAACAGATTTCACGTGCTAGAATTTATAATGAAATGTAGAATAGAATAAAAAGTTTTTTAATAGTCAAAAAGAAATAAATAAAAAGGATGTTGAGAAAAATCGAAATTTTATTAGAGATGTAACTGGTAGAGAGATTGTTAAAAAAAAACCAAAAAACATTAAATAAAAAAACAAGTTTTTTCTACTGAAAGTAAAGAGCGACATTAAAACCCAAAACGAACAGAAAATACTTCGTATATGAAAGAGGCTGCTTCCTCATCAACGCCCCACTCTTTACACTAAAGTTTGACTCTTTATCTCAATTCTTTTTTTATCAGTCAAAAACTGCTCAAGAGTGAGCCCTCTTGCGACATTCTAGGACAACTGGGTCAATATGATCACCCCGAGGAAAAAAAACAAAAAAAGCAAAAAAAACAAGAAAAAAACAATTAAACACGCATCCGTGATATGCCTTCTGGCAAAAAATACAAAATTCCCACTTTTTGTAGATAGAAGCTTGAAACTTCTACAGTGGGGCTATCTGATACGCTGAATCTGATGGTGTGATTTTTGTTAAGATTCTATGACTTCTAGGGGGCGTCTCCCCCTATTTTCTAAAATAACGCAAATTTTCTCAGGCTCGTAACTTTTGATGGGTAAGATTAAACTTGATGAAACTTATATATTTGAAATCAGCATTAAAATGCAATTCCTTTTATGTAGGTATTGGTATCAAAATTCCATTTTTTAGATTTTTGGTTACTGTTGAGCCGGGTCGCTCCTTACTACAGTTCGTTACCACGAACTGTTTGATACAGACAAAATAAAGCTGAGGTAAGGATGATGGAACTGTTTTGAAAATTTGTTTATTTTGGTTTTATTGATTTTATCGTTTTGAAGTTTTTTCTTCTAATATATTTTTGTATTGCTAAGGTCGGCCCTTGGAAATAGGGCCGAAATATTCATTCTAATTTGCTTCCCTCTGTCTTGAGAAATTCCCTATTGTTCTTCTTGTTTTTGGTGTTTGGTATAAAACTCAAAGGTGGCTCATTTTATTGGTAATTGAAAGTTCTAATTACCCTTTTAAGTTTCATAAAACGTTATTGGTTGGTATATGCCCCCTCACCACTCCCTCTTTTCCGAAAATGGATATAATCAAAATTTAGTAAACCCATTTTGTCTGACAACTACTTCTGGGTTAAATTACCTCCCCTTCCTCCCAAAGACCAGGGAAGGGTTGTATTTTATGCCCTTGAGGTATATAAAATTTTCATGGAAGAGATGGTTGTATAAACTTTGAAAGGGACTCAAATTATTATAAAATTAAAGTTCTAGTTTTCTTTTTAAGAGTCAAAAGCGATCTAATGGCAAATAGCCTCCTCCCCAACAGGCCTTAAGGCACAAGGCACCGATATTTTTGTTCTCGGGGGCACTTCATTTGGTAGGGATGGTCGTATCATTTTTAGAGGGAGTCCATTCTATTTTAAAATCGGTAATTATAGTATACTTTTTAGGAGTCCAAAGTGATCGAAGGGCAATTATACCCCCGAGCTCTTTTTCCCGAAATGCATCCAATAAAAATTTTAAAATAGTTCAAAGATCAGATCAAAGAAAAATTCCGGGGCAGAGAAAAATTCCAAGGGGCTGACATTTTAAGTAATGCCATGGGGACCTATATAGTTCTTATGGAGAGGCTGCTTGTGTAAGCTTAATAGGGATTCATTTGACTGAAAAATGATAATTCTAGCTCACTTTCTAAAATTCAAAAGAGAGCCGAGGCCAGAATACCCCACCCATATTCTGTTTCGCCCAAACCCATTCTATAAAAATTTGTATGTACACATTTTATTAAAAATAATTCAAACATCAAAACTTCGGGGTGGACAAACCCACAGAGTCCAGTGGCAAGTGACATCAGTTTTGCCAGGGTGGTACAGGAGGATTTTATGTAGAGAGTGGTTGTACAAAACTCAAAGGTAGCTCATTGGATTGGATATTAATAGTTGCTGTCACATTTTTAAGTGACCACAGGGCATATCTCCTCCACCCATACACCCTCTTTATCTTAAATGCATTCGTTCAATTTGATATACGGAATTTCTTTAAATTGTTAAACGAACAGATAACAAAACTTCAGGATCAAAATACCCACCCAAAATGTTAGTGTTGCTAATGTCTATTTTGGCACTTAGAGATTCAGGAGTGACTGTAAATATAATGAATATTATTTTACTCAATAAATTCTTGGTATCTATCAAACGACGAAGGAGCACAGCATGCCTGAGCTTACCAAGCATATCAAGATTCTATTTAGACGGTAATGGATCCAATTTTATAATATGCAAATATTTCCCATCTGAAGCGATAATAACGTAAAATTTCTTAAGGATAACTAGAGAGCTATTGGTTGTAGCATATATTAGGTTTTTAACAGTTCGGAAAGGAAAACAAATGTAAATACTATGCGAAGCTGATAAGTAAAAGCAAAATAGGGAAGATGCAGGAACACAGAGATGAACAAATTAAGGACATAGATAAATCATGGAATAACATAATAAATTTCGAAGTCGGTAACAAGGCAAAAGAGAGCTCTATTTTAAATTAAATTGAAAATAATGCCAAGGAAAAAAATTAAGTATTTTCCGAACGCAAGACAAAAATTACTCCTAAGGCAAAACAAATACTTCAAATTATATGGTGCTGGTGCCAACTAACAATAAAGGGAAAATATGGGTTGTATAATCGTTGGATGAAACCTACAAAGATTTATTGTATTGAAAACAAATCATGAATTAATAAAAACAGGGAAGGTTATCTATAGTCAGCAAACCTCTACAGAAAAGAAACTGCGATTAAAAAAAGGGGGACTTCTTTAGTTGATATTCTAGTGATATCCAAAAAAGATATAGACCAATGAAAAATTTAGGAAACAAATTGAATTCACAACATCAATACTAAAAATAAAAATATACCCCCTTTCCAAAACCCAGTTTATGGGAATATTTGATTTAGACCACATTCCGGATATTACGTTGAAAAAAATTAAGTGAGCTATTATAAAATTTCAGGGATGTATTTGGCATTGGTTTAGTTTCAATTTGTTACTGTGCTATTCAAACTGCAGGATTAACTGTAGCAAAAATGCTTTACCGTATCCCACACAAATATAAAAACTGGCTAATAAATTGAATTATTCAAAAAAAAGAAAAAACAATATTATACTTTTTAGTGGGAGCCCTACTCTTACCCCAGAATTTTAGCTCCAAAGAAGAACCATAACCTCAGATTATTCGAAGACAATAATGCCTTAAACAAGCAGGTAGTCAGTGACAAATTTCCTCTGCCTAGAATAGATTAAACTTTGGATTCAATCTCAAATACGAACAAAGTATTTATTTTCTTAGAATTAT